>NW_026936758.1:0-7288 GCF_032062105.1 Saccostrea cuccullata
GCATAATCGTTTGAATAATATTTATTATAGAAAATAAAAATCATTTTAAAAGTATATGGTTTTTGTTTTCCTTTGGTGTCTTTTTAATTTTTGTTTCATTCATGCTTGCATTTTTGTGTATAAAAAATCAAGGCAATTAGATATTTTTTGTATCAAGCTTTAAAGGATTTAAATGTTGATCTGTTTAAATATGATATTGTTTAATTTTAAAGAATGAAAGAAAAATGTTTTGAGTCAATAATGAATGTACATTTTGATATATTGACCTTTCTTTTAAATATCCCTCTACCAGAATGTTTTATAACTTGCATAATTAAAAATTTTCATTAAAATTAAATAATTATAATTCAATTTTGAAATTTGAGGTACTGACCAAATCTGACTAGTGACAAACTGAAAGTATATGTTAGACTTACCAGAAGTCATAATGAGGTCTTTCAGGCAGCTGATTTGGCCAGTATTTGTTTAGTCTGTCTAACAAGACCTAAAGAGAAAAATGTAAGTTTTACAGTGTACAATATGTCGTTTTGATTAACTTCATAGTGGTTTATACTACCTAAGCTTTAAATTGCTCATTTATAGTATAAAAACAAGATATGTTTGTGAAACACTGTGCGCCCCGCGGCAACAGTTCGGAAAAAGCTATATTTAGTATTAAGGTCACACTCAAGGTCACAAGGTCATTGACTTTGGTGTCATTTGAAAGAGCTTGATTAGTGGAGTATGCGTACCAAATATGAAGTTTCTATCTTTCATGGTTCAAAAGTTATAGGGAGGGTTCAAAAAAGCTATTTTTAGCATATAGGTCACAGTCAAGGTTACAAGGTCATTGACCTTGGTGTCATTTATGAGGACATGATTAGTGGAGTATGCATACCAAATATGGAGTCGATATCTTTAATAGTTTAAAAGTTATGGCGAAGGTTAAAGTTTGCAGAAAAAATATATTTTTAGCATATAGGCCACAGTTAAGGTCACAAGGTCAATGACCTTGATGTCATTTGAAAGAGCTTAATTAGTGGAGTATGCATACCAAATATGAAGTCTCTATCTTTCATGGTTCAAAACTTATGGTGAAGGTTATTGTTCGAGACAAACAAACAAACAAACAGACAGACAGGACAAAAACAATATACGCCCTGGATCCACCGATCCGGGCGCATGAAAAGAAAATACAATTATCATCTGTCTGTAGTACCTGTAATCATCACATAAGATTAAACTCTTTTGATAAGACAGGCTTCAAAATTTAGCTGCACTGACATTAAAGGCACTGATCCCCACTTTTTAAAAAAAAAAATTTCAAAATAAGAGATCGACATGATTTCCCTTAAATTTTCGAGTATTCTTGTATTCATTCCTTGTACATGTTATCGATAATGTAACCTTTCTGTCTCTATAGGCTGTTTTAAAAATATCGTCATGTATATATATAGAGAGAAGGCATGTACTTCTCTCGTCTTAAGCCTCATCTGCCTCAATCTTCCCGTGATTGTATATTAAAAAAGTGGCTAAGTAAGGGGTGTGCTTACATCAATAATATATGACATTAAATTTATCTTTTCTTTCATTCCTCCTTTCAATATATAATTGCCTTTGGGATATCAAAAACTTGAAGAACTTGTCTACCAAAAATGTTCACTCCATATGCAAAAAGACAGAATAGAATTTCCGGAATATTGCAAGACCTTTGAAGAGACAGGGAAGGATAGGTCCCATCCGAGTTTACAACACTCCAGAAACAGAGGGTTGGAATTATACGGACAGGGTCTATCGAGGGTGCTTCAGATGAACTGGATATGTGGAGGGATGCAAACAACTTCAGCTTTTAATTACTAACAAGATATGATTGTGAAACTCAGATGTCCCAGCAGAACAGTTTATTGAAAACCGTTGTTTCTGAAATGCAAATCAATTTTCAAGGACAATGATCAAAATGGTTACATCTGACTGAATTTATATACCTGTGAAATATGAAATCTGCACTTAAAGGTTATGATCATTTGATTTTTTAAATGCAAATGAAATGTGTTTGATGAGAAATTATGAACTGTTCCATAGCGCCAATATGAATGAAAGGCTAGGCCAAAAATACGAACCTTTATTTCACTTTTCTTGAATGGATGGGATAGGCTGCAACCCCGTGGAGCACAATCACCGTTACTGTAACCAGGCCTAACGAATACAATGTTAATCATAAATTGCTTGTTTGTTTAGTATTAAACTAATTGGTTTAAGTGTCATGAATTAGCATTTTATTCAAGTATAACAGGAATTTTCTTGACACGTGTATCTGGCGGGTACTCCTTAATCAGAGTTCTTCCACACGACAATTTATTATTGAGTCAAGTCAAATAAATTAGTTAAGAAATACATTTTCGTTTCAGTAACAGACTATAAATAAGCTTTCAAGTTTTTGCTGTACTGTACCTTGTACAGGTCTATTTTGCTACTTTTGTTGACAAAGACTTATTAAAATGTACCTTAAAAGCTTCCTAATTATTAGTAGATGTAACATTTATATGTTCATTTTCAAGCATGATTATCCATATGAACACGAGAGAAACGACTTCTTCAGAATTTTTTTCTTGATTGACGACAAAGGGTTGACAATGAATGGAATTTTATGTAGAATTACTCTGTCTTTAAAATTAGACAGCCATATGCTTCTTTGTAATGGAATATCTTAATAATTGGTGTGAAACTCAACAGACATAACTTTTAAACTTTTTCCTGTATTTAAAAGGAGTATTGATTATTTATTCTGCCTTTGTGGTGCTTAAAATGAAAATCCCTTATCTTTTTCAATGTTATCTTGCTTTATATTTGCCTACTTACCAAAGACCATGAATTTCCCACATCTTTGCAGGAACAACACACTTTTTGTCCTTTTAAAGAAAAATATTTATCAGGAAACTTTTTCTATAAATTTAAAAGTTTTAGTAGTTTTGCCTTGTAAAGAGCTGGGCAATTAACCCCTTTCCTAACGCCAACCTCTGAGAAAAAAAAGAGACTTTTGCGTATTACTGTTTTCTTGTACGTTCGAAATTTTATCGAAATACACTTTAGGTATAACATTAGGTATAAAAGATATTCAACGTAAAGGAAGAATGCTAGGAAATAAATTAAAGTACATGTAGATAATTTAAAAGTTCTTTTCTGTTCAATTTCTGTTTCAAGATTTGATCATTTCCCCTTTAAATAACTGTATCCAAAGCAATTGCCAAAGGTGATTTTTAAAAAAAATATACATGTACTTACAACCAAATTACAAAATTTACACATCGTGACTGGCCAAGTCAGAGTCAATACAAACGAATCCCATTCCCTCTCCTCATTGTACACTCTGAAACAAATATCAAATGTTAATACGTTTCTTCATAAAAAATGGGGAAAAAAATAAAATAAAACATTCATGTGATAAAATGAAAGGTATACGTCGAAATGATGCCAATTATACAAATGCACTGAGCAATGCGGTTCTTCATCTTCATTTCGACTGTTTTAGGAATTCACTCGCAACATGAAGTAAATTAATCAAGCACATGACATTAAGTTTCCTGGTTACAAGGAAATACATAAAGTTTAAATGTTAAACTACTTAAATGAACCTTTGATACGGAAAATAATTGAAAATTTTTATCAGGGATCAGTACGGGCAAATATGGTGAAAAAATATATGAATTCAAAACCGTGTATGTAAACTTCCGTGATTAACGTTAATACAGAAAGCTAAAGGGGGCTCTAGCTATGGCCGTTATATTGACCTTGTTAGCAAATATAAGCTAATAGTGGGCCGTATTTTTGCGGACTTGTTTCATACAAAATGGTGTTCTTTGTTTTCATACTGAATAGGACGGTAGATATTCTGGTCAATAGGTAAGGCTAACGGCGGGCATTCCCGGTCAACTGGTCCGGGATGCTTACTCCTCCTACGTACCAGATCCAACATCAGGGCACCGTGTTTTTTCTTTATGTTACTGCTGAAAGGTTTTGTTTTAAAATTGATTAGTGATCAATAATCGCTATCTATACCAATTAATAAACACTGCATATTGTGGAGTTCCACTGCTATATACCGGTTATACATGAAGTTTATTGTTGTTTACGTCTTCTGTCCTTATGACCAGTAAAAATTATGCCAAGTTTTAAAATTTTACTTTTATTTTGTTATATAATTTTCTCCTGTACGTACATGTACACGCGCTAATACAAATTTGTAAGATTGTATATAGACGTAGTTTAATTCAAAGTTCTATGATATTCATTGTAATTCTGAAAATTTGCAGGTACTGTTTAGAATTTCATTAATTATTTTAGTCAAGGGAAACACTTAATACCAATAAAAACAAGACGCTTAGTATATTAATAGATTTGTTAAATTTCACAAAATTTTCAATATGGTCTGTTAAGAGAGTGCACAAGATACTATTTTGTTGTGCTTTATCCAACGAGTTGAAATTGTGTATATATTCGCGAGGCTTGCCGAGATATATGCACCATTACAACGAGTTAGATAAAGCCAATATCAAATCACGCAATTACAGATATTCTATATATATCATACGACTTTCGTTTTAACAAAACTTTGAGACTTCCCATGTGAATTCTAAATCATTTAATTTCTATAAAATACTTGATTCTGATTTGGATAAAAAACTATTTTGATAACTACATCAATAAAATCTAGAGTTCGCATGCACTAAGCAGCCGGAACTACTTTAGCTGTCTTTGCATGTATATTTCCCGCTTCCAGACTACTTTTTGAAGGAATAATAAATTAGTTACTTTAACAGATATTTTCTTTAATTTCGAAATCTGTCCTTTACGTTCGTGACTTATTTCATATTTTCGTTTCTTTTTCGAATTATCACCCTCTGCTAAACAAACCAAATCGTCTGCATGACAACAATACAGTTATAGGAAAGAATGAAAGAAATCAGCATACTTATGTTAAATGAATGTCTTTGAGATAAATGTTATGAACAATAAAACTGTGAAGAAATGTTTTTATGCTACCAAAGCGGGAAAATGCCGTTAATGTGTAAATTCGTAGAAAACGAATGATCGAGAAAAACAACACCGCATGGATGAGAACGGATTTCTTTAAGCCTAATCTTAAAAGGAGCGCAAATGAAATCCAAAATTTCTGTGATTTAGAACTGTTAACTATTTGAGTAGTTTCCCTTTACATTGACGAACTTACCCTGGTAATATGCACATCTACACAGTGTGTTCTAAATATCTGCAAAGTTTGACAAAATTGTGTGCAGCGGTTTATGAGGAGTTGCGCTGACAGCTTGTTCATTTCTATATTCAAGATATGACCAAAAATTTAAGTGTAAAATTACGGAAATTCCCAGAAACAAGAGGCCCACGGGCCTTATAGGTCACTGAGTATCATGTAACATTTTTCCGGCAATTGAATTTGGTTTGTGTTTTAAACCAAAAGCCATGAAATTCACAATTTTGAAAGAGGCACCATTATTTATCATAATTATACACTTAACATGCTTACTTTCATTGGTTACTAAATACCCAGAGGTAGATCAGAGTAACAAAGAGAAAATGCATTTCCACTTTATAACCACCAGTTACGCATACCGCCCCACAGGAATCACTAACCCTAGAGCACATATTTCAAAATTTTATCATAAAATTTATTTCATCATAAATGGTTGATTAATTCCAAAGAGCATATTTCAAAGCATTAATTTATTTTCAGACTAAGTACCCCCCCCCCCGGTATCCCTGACCCAGGGGCCCTGAAATTAATCATTTTGGAAGAGGAACCTTTCTTCCTCATTAAATATGTATTCTAATGCAATTGTTTGGTAAAACACGTTTTAATTGGCTAATGCACTGATGTTTGCAGCAGTAAAACGAGCATTAACGAGACAGAAAGCTTTTCATTGTGACGTCATAATAGAGCGACGCAAAAACACAATGCTCCGTGACGTATTTTATATAACGAAACTCAACAAAATAAGATGTAAACAACAAAAAAATGCATGGATTGCATTAGAAAGGGAATAACTGATCTTCTAATTTGGTATTTGCGACCGTTAATGCTGATTTAACGGTCGCAAACATCCGTTTTACCGGCTCCGCTTACGCGTCGCCGGTAAAACTCAGTTTGCGACCGTTAAATCAGCATTAACGGTCGCAAATACCAAATTAGAAGAAAGTTATTCCCTAACTTAAATCATTGGCATTATATCTACGAGCAAAAGAATAGATTTTTCAAGAATGCAAGCATTTTCACTATATAATCAATAGAGTCCCGCCCTAACACCAGAACCCCCAACCCAGGGTCCACGAAATTCACAATTTTGGAAGAGGAGGCCTTATTCAACATAACTATGTACTTGGTTAGTTTATCTATTGCCCAGGAGCAGAGAAGAATATTTTCAAAGAAAAATGCATTTTCACTAAATAATCTATATAGCCCCGCCCTAACTTCAGAACCCCTGACCCTGGGGTCATGAAATTCAAAATTTTGGAAGAGACACTCTTGTTCATCATAACTATACATAAAGTTTTTTTATTTAATACCCAGGAGCAGAGAAGAAGATTTTCAAAGAAATAATGCTTTTTTACTATATAATCTATATAGCCCCGCCCTAGCATTAGAACCCTTGACCCTTGGGCCATGAATTTCACAATTTTGGTAGAGGACTCAATGTTGATTACAATCATGCCAACAGTTTGACTGCTTGATGTCCAGGAGTAAAGAAGTATAGGACTACAGAAGCTAAAGATTGCATTGATTTTGGTTTTGGCCCCGCCCCTCAGGCCCCAGCGGGGGAGGGATCATGAAATTCACAAATTCACGATTTTTGTTCCCCTCCACCCATAGATGCTTTGTGCCAAAATTGGTTGAGTGGTTGCAGAGAAGAAGCTTAAAATGTTCAAAAGTTTACGACCGATTGACGACGAACGACGGACGACGACGGAAAAAAACAGATAGCAATAAGTCACCTTCGTGACTCAGGTGACCTAAAAACATACAGTCATGTATAATTTTGCCATACTTGAGAAGAAGAGTTTCAAAGGTTTTTCCTATATATTTCTGTGTAAAGATTTGATTGCCCATTATGGCCTCTACTTTCCCCTAGGCTTTGCTGATCTTGAGAAAATAATTTTAAAAAAGATTTTTCCTAAGATGTATTCTTATGTAAAACTTTGATCAGCCATTGTGACCCCACCCTACCACTGGGGGCATGATTTGAACAAACTTGAATCTACACTACCTGAGGATGCTTCCACATGAGCTTCATCTTTTCTG
>NW_026936759.1:0-72484 GCF_032062105.1 Saccostrea cuccullata
CCAGTGAAATTATATCCCAGTAATACCTCAATGATGCTTATACGACAATGTATATCTATGCATCGAATTGACAGGATATTTATACAGTAATATAAATCTAGAATATTCTAGAAGTTGTAAGTACATGATATTCCTGGAAAGTTCTGGACATGAATAAAGTTCAAGAATGTTCTAGAAAAAATGACCGAACATGTTGACCACTCTGGAATGTTCAAGAAACTTAATGTTACTAATAATATACATGATGAAATAATACAAATACAACACACCTCACAACACATGGTATGACCGAGTTGCTGTGTTAATGTGCGGAGCATAATTCATTTTCACGCGTTTGCATTCCATAGACGTCTTATTGATATTACACAATTGTTGTACAAAAAGATTTTTGATATTTAATATGTCGCTGAAATATTTTTAAAACGTCATTTGGTGAAATTGTTATTTTAATTAGAAGCTATATGACTGTTTTATATCATTGTATAAATAATCAGCGCGAGTATAACAAAACCAAGAAATTGGAACGTCAATGAACACAGAGCTACTAAAAATTATGTGCGCAGATACGAAAAAGGCTTGAAAGAGACGTATAAAATGCTTTTGGTGCTAGTGGACATTGCCTACAAAAAAGTTTTTAAAAATTCAAAAGGTAGCTATAATAGTACCTTGATAAAAATAAAAGTATTAACATCTTCAATGATTAACTTAATCTGCGATATCTCAGTATCCCACTTATTCCAGTTATTTTAATATCTCACTAATATTTGAAAGAGTACACAAGACATTATAGAACAAAAAGTAAAATGTCTTAATAAAGATATTTCATTTTTAAGAAAAGAAAAAAGAAAAGACAAGTCTAAAGATTGAAAGATATTTAAAACTATGAAAAGGCTTTACGGGTTCGAAATCTGACTTTCACGTCACTTAACGTCAAGTGATTGCTTCGTGAATCAAATTACTGCATAGTAAAAATCTTTGTAAATTTCTAAAATTGTAGAAAATGGACATTTTTAATATACTTATAGGCAAAAGATAGGAATTGAATCAGACAAAGGGCATATTTCACAGTACTCAATAGATTTTTCCATCAATCAATGTGTCCGCGAGCTTTTCTAACAACCCTCATAGATTGCTTTTTAATTGCCAAATATGAAATATGCACAGTTGTTTCAATTTGTAGTCAGACTGTTCAAGTTTGTCTGAACGAAAAGTTACATTGATCATATGTGATACAGTGTATATTTATGTAATAAACTCTGACAAACGAATTTTATGCTGTCGTAATCAAGTGGAGTCCTTATCTATGTATAGATCTATATACGTATATACAATTTTATGCATTAAAATCAATGATTAATTACATTGTAAAGTTTATAAACAAGACTAGCTTGATTAAAAAAAAAACGAAATTTTGAGGTAGAGGGAGTTGTCCCCTCTGAGTCTATTTTTATTTATCCTTTGTAAATTTTGTACGTTTTTTTATATATGAAAGGCTTTAAAGTTTCATAAATTGATAACAGTATTGAAAAGTTCACTTACAATTGAATCAGAAGATTTGATAAAGAATGTCCTGTTTGTTTTCATTTCTTTGTAATGTCCAAGGAAGTATGAGAATAATTGATTTACATTTCAACAATCTGGTTTTCGAGTGGCTTTATTATCTCACTATTTCTTCTGACTGATTTTAGAACCAATAGGGACTCAGCAAATGAGTGATTTTTGCAAGTTTAGGACGAAGCGAGACGTGTCGCACTCTCAATGTTGATTTTATTTAATTATCTTTAAAAGCTAAACAAATATAAATTTCTGCTCTGCTTAACTTGATAAAAGGTCCTAAAGAAGTCAGTTAAACTTAGCAAACAGCACATTTTTTTTTTCGTCGTTTAAGTTTAAAGTTTAAAACTTCTGGAAATATTCAAACTTTCTCGGGCCTTCAAAACTATACTTTTTGACGATGTAGGTCATAGCGAAATGACTCATACTGCAGTTATGTTTCAAGAAAGAATATCGCCAATACAATACAATACATGGACTTGAACATTCCCAGCTTCTGTGAAAAAATTACCAAATATCTATTCAGCCCTCACTTTTGAACTGTTGGCAACAGTGCTTCAACTAACCCTCCACATGACTATTTACCGGGACAAGAACTTATTGGTCTTACATTTTGATCTTTTCTTAAATAAACCTAGGATACTTGTTGTAAAAAAAACCCAAAGAAATAATATGCTTTCAAACAATATCAATCTTATAAAAGGTCAGTAAAGAGCCCAGATAGCAAGACATAGTTGGGGCAACGTTCGCCCAATTTTTTTTCCAACGTTGGCCCACTGTTGGTAACCTTACGTTGGCCCACGGTAATTTTGCTCATCGGCCCAACGTTGGTCCAACATGTTGTTATATTGTTGGGCCAACGTAGGTATAATTGTATGACAACTAGCAGCCAACCTTAATAAATGGTTGGTTAGGTTGGCCCAACGTTGGCCCTTTGTTGAAATGTGAGATGGCATATTGGTGGGCCAACGTAGTTATTAGTGTATGCCAACTAGCAGCCAACCTTAACAACTGTTTGTTACGGTTGGCCCAACGTTGGCCCTTTGTTGAAATGTCAGATGGCATATTGTTGGGCCAACGTAGTTTTTAGTGTTTGCCAACTAACAGCCAACCTTAACAACTGGTTGGTTACGTTGGCCCAATGTTGACCCTTTTTTACAATGTCAGATGGCAAATTGTTGGACCAACGTAGTTATTACATAGAAACATTTGCAATTAAGTGATGCTTTACATAAACCTATTTTATGACTGTTTAAAAAAATTAATACACAAATCAATCTGCATTCATAATGCATACATGGACATGTTCAATGAAAACATTACTGATGATTCACTGAAAATATTTTATATACATCAATTCAATCATAATTTACAAAATAAATTTTAAAATAGACAATAGAGGTAAATGATGAAAAATTATCAACTCAAAGTTCTTAATCAGGGCTCACTTCCTTTATTACTGTCCTTTTGTTGTATTCCCGCTCTTTTTCTGTCCTTCATCGCCTCCCGTTTTCTTCATCTTGATCTTAGTCATACGTACTCGTACTTTATACACTTCTTTATGCATGGGCTTCGATTTAATTGTTATTTACCGCCACAACATTTGTTTTCCTTGCAGTCACTGACTGAAAATACAAAATAGTTTGATATTAGAAACAATACAGAACTGGTCCAACCTATGAATAAATATTACTTAAGTCTTTTAATAAAGAGAATAATGTATTCTTCTATTAATGCACCTTAATTTCCTTGTTACAATCGTGTCTGTAATAGACAGTTAAGAATTAGATAGAAACAACTTAAAAGATGTTATTTTAATAACCTTAACGTATATTGCTTGTGTGCAAAAACATGAAAAGAATGAATTCCGAATCAATTTTAACAGTTAACCTGAATAAATAAGAATAAATATACTTACATCGCATCTAAATGCAGCTATAGCAAGTGTATAATCCACAATTTTAATTTCACTTCTTGCTTGCCCTGCATTTTCAGTCTATGACCTCACCACCTGTGAGCAATTGAATCTGACAGCTCACTCCACAGTTTGGTGTAATTTGATTCCCGCTCTCCAATCTTTAGTGAACGCCTAACTTTTGTTTCAATTTAATTATAAAGCTGTGTCATTTTGTTTAAGTAAATGTAGGCTTCATTCACATCCTGTTCCTGAGAACTTATTCAGTCTTCTCCAAATTCTCATGAATACAACGCTCATGAAAAAAAAATCATTATTTCAAAGTTTTTATTTCAAATAAATAAGCATGCATATGCACAATTCAAAAAATATAATAAAACACTCTTTGGTGCTGTGATCAAAGTTAAAATATTGAAAATATCAGATCTAAACAAAAACAGTCACAAAATTAAAAGCATGGACATAGAATGTCCTCTTAATTATTTCAGAATGTGCATCTAAATTAAAACTTAATTAGAACCAACGTTGTCCCAACGTAAAGCTCACAGCTAAAAATGACACCATCATTTAGTTGGCAGTATAATAATTGGGCCAGCGTTGGCCCAATATAATTATCCAATCTTTGAAACACCTTAACAAAAGAACATTCGTGCTAACATCGGGCCAACGTTGGGCCAACATTCTACTACCAATTTGATAAGACACTTTCTCTAAGGGTGTATTA
The DNA here is from genome assembly GCF_032062105.1 of Saccostrea cuccullata. Taxonomy (NCBI): domain Eukaryota; kingdom Metazoa; phylum Mollusca; class Bivalvia; order Ostreida; family Ostreidae; genus Saccostrea; species Saccostrea cuccullata. Next base: position 4,194 of record NW_026936759.1, read on the forward strand.
CAAACATTGGGCCAACGTTGGGCGATCATACTACTACCAATTTTATAAGACACTTTTTAAGGATGTATTACAAATAGTGGGCCAACATACTACTATCAACTTGATAAGACGCATTCTTTATGGATGTATTACAAACATCCGACCAACGTTGGGCCAAAATACTACTACCAACTTTAAAAGAAACTTACTTTAAGGGCATATTACAAACATTGGGCAAACGTTGGGAAAGCATACTACTACAAACATTAAAAGACACTTTTTTAAGGGTGTATTACAAACATTGGGCCAACGTTTTGCCAACATACTACTACCAACTTTAAAAACACTTTCTTTAAAGGTGTATTACAAACATTGGGCCAACGTTGGGCCAACATACTACTACCAACTTTAAAAAACACTTTCTTTAAGGGTGTATTACAAACAGTGGGCCAACGTTTGGCCAACATCAACATCCCCCCTTCCTTGGGAAGTAAAGTGAATGGAAGTTGCTAACGTTGGACCAACGTTGGGCCAACGTAAGCATTCTGTCATGGTCGAGAAGGTTGGCATGGTGACATTGGTCCAACGTTGGCCCAACGTTGTTCCCCCAACGCCAACCATACAACCTTTTGCTAATGTTGGCCCAACATAGTTGCTATCTGGGAGTGTTTATAAAAAACAATTGCTTGTTTGTCCTCTGCTGATATAATAATTTATATACCTTTAATAACTTTCAGAACCTTTAACTCATTTTTGATTATGCAATAGGAGATTTTTTCATACGATTACGTCGAATTTAATAGGCTCGTGATGTCTCAATGACTTTAGTTGATTTCAAAATAATCAATGTATTAAATATATCAATATTCTAATAAAAGTCGTTCCAAAATAATATACAATACATTGAAACAAGACATTGACTAATTTTTATGTATCTCCAGATAAAAAGAAAAACCTCTTGAATGACAGATGGACACTCATATTCAAATAGATATCCTTCACTTTCAATGAAAGTGTGGCAATTAATGGGCCACTGTAAAGGATTGGGGACGAAACTAGAACTGAGCTCGTTGCAAAGTAACAAACAGGTCTTCCGTTATAGCCACGGACAGAAAGACGTAAACTTGAGTCTAGGTCAAACCACATTCTGAAGTTATACAAGTAAGCAACCTTTTAAGGAAAGCATCTTACATGTTTCGCTATGAATAGAGATGTGCAAAGGAATACAATGTATATGTGACCTTGAACGTTTCAAATGACCTCTTGTCAAGTAATGACAGGTTATAAAAATCCAATCCATGTGTTACCGACTGGAAAAGTTCACACATGTATTTTACGAGATAGTCCATACACATGTACAACCAGCAAAAAAAAATCTTTTCCTGAGTGACCTTGAGTGCATTCTATTAGCAATAATTCACTAGCAGAAATAAGGTAGAGAATTTACAGTTTTTCTGTCAGTAACCGTGACTCGTCCAAAAAACTGGATTTATTCAGCCTATTTTTTTATGACCATATATATAGTCAAAATTATTTTTCGGGTTCAACATAATTAATTAACTAGAAATATGTCTATAGGACTATGTCTATATGCACCGCCGAGTGTATAACAGACATGCAATATAAAAATCTGTATTAGTGCATGACGACTTCGTTGAGAATAACTTAAAGAGTTTCTTAGAAATTGAAATCTTAAAAAACGGATATAGAAGATAAAGTCCTTTAAATTATGTATAAATGCATAAGCTTACATAAAAAATATCTTAATTAGAAACGATTTCTTTAATACGAAGTTATCAAAATGCAAATTAAAGACAAGTTAGGTCAAGGTCGCAGAAAAGTGCAAGGTCAAAAGTGTCTGATACAATTGAATAGCTTTAACTAATATCTATCAGCAAACTGAAGTTTGATAAAACCGCTGAACGTCTTGTAAACGGTAAATGCGAGCTCACAGTGAACAGTGAACGCAAATCTTTGAACATAGAGCGAACGGTGAACGCACTCTGAACGAACAGTGAGCGAACGGAAGAATGGGAAAGTAGGACATTTCAGAGACTGCATCTCTCTTTCTCTGAGAAAATCTTTATTAATAAAAAGAAAGGTTGTTATCGAAAACTCTGAATGGGAACCAAAGAACACGTTAAACCCTGATTTAGAAAAAAATAGGATACATTGTTATGAAATATTTATAATATAACTGAAGACAGGTTTCTTTCAATAATACGCATAAGGAGTTCTCCTTCAATGTCAAATGAAAACGGACCCTTGTTTACGGATCTAGTTTCATTCCTACTATACATAAGACTCCAACAAAATAATATTTTCTTATCACAGATGATATAAAGGAACAATTTTAATCGACAACCATATCGAGATATTTTACCGGTTCTAGTTATAAAACAAAAACTTTCAAGAACCCTAGATTCCTAATTTTAGGGGCCAGCCCCTTTTTAATGATATCATAGGAAAGTATTTGCAATTATGCACAAATTGAATTCAACATGTTATACAAAATATTTTTAGTTTTCAAGATTTAAAGAAAAATAAGTCATAATTTTTGCTCTTTCCTGCGTTCTAATTATTGACCCCTCTCTAGTGCCACTTTTAAAGCAAAAATCACAAAACAAAAACCGATCTGCTCAACTTCAATGTTTTTTTTCAATTTCAATGGGTTTTGTGCTCCAATTATTACCGTCTCAACGTATTTGTCTGGAAATCAAAGGCATTAAAATTCAATCGAAGGGAAATGCCTCGTAAACAGAAGGTAATTGTTTTACAATATTCTATGAGTGTTTTGTGAAGTTTAAAAGGTCTGAAAATTTGAACAACAAACGATCAGTAATGAGGAGTAAATGAAGCTTCAAAGAAGTCGTCTAGGAAAAGGAAAAAAAAAACAAGATGAGATTTCGTTGTAAATAACGATTAGGTCTTTCGTCCCCATTCTAAAACCATTATATAATCATTTATCGCTGTTTTCTTCGTTGTAAACTTGACTTATCATACCCCCGATTAAATATCAGAGGGAAGGGGTAGATAGTGATGGGATGTTTGTCCATCCCTCCGTTCGTCTGTCTGTACGTCCGAACGCCTATTACGCTTTTGGGTACCCATTTCTTATTAAGGTCTTCCGTTTCCAACGGAAGACCTTCTACTGATTCTGAAGATTAAGATTATTCTTATTATTCTTTTTTTTTTCTTCCTAGACGCCAAATTTGAGGCCTCGTATCTCGCTCATTTTTTAATGGATTTTGTTCAAATTTTCAGACATTATAGACGGTAATAAACTCTATCAGATTGCCGTCAATAATTTCAAAAAGTCACTTCCGGTTTTGAGTTATTTCCCTTTAAACGAAAAATTATAGGCTTTCATTTCCAGACAAAGGCTCAGAGACCACTAGAGCTGGAGCAGAAATTTTACTGGTTTTAGATAACAGAAGGATTGAAGTTGTGCACATCGGTTTTTGTTTTTCGATTTCTCTATTCAAAATGGCGCAATACAGGGGTCAAAAAATAGAACGCCTACAAGAGCGAAAATTTACACATGTTTTCCTTCTTATCTTGAAAACTAAAAATATTTTGTTAAGGCATGTTGTACAAAAGTTGTGCATAATTGCAAGGGCTTTCATTTAATACTACAGAAAAGGGGCTGGCCCCTAAAATAAGGGATCTCTGGAGCTTGAAAGTTTTTGCTTTATAACTCAAAAACGGTAAATATTTCGATCTAGATATTACGAGCAAAATTGTTCTTTAACACCCTTTTGATCTGATAGGAATGTTTATTTGTTCGAATATACCGGGGTTATTGCATAATATGCAGTCGAAAGCAGGTCAGGTAAACATGTAGCGTTTTCATTCGGCAAGTAAATCTGACCTCATCATGTGTTTAACTTGCTGTAAATAATATACCCTACGGTATTTTATGTTGATTTTCTTCAAAATAAGGTTTTAAACGTGTTTTATGATTAAGTATTAAATCATGTATTACAACTACTTTTTCTATTTTTCTTTATAAGATTTAATTAGTTTTATAGTGAACACGTCTTTAAAAGCGGAAGATATAAAATCTGCCTTTCTACGTTTATCATTGTAACAAACTATATAATTAATCTTAAACTTTATACATTGAATAATTCACGATTATTAGTTGTATACATATTACGATCCCATTGTTCAGCGAGATGTTTTACAGTTATGTAATCAAAGCCGCAAATCCCACGCTGTCGATCTAGGTCACGAGTGTACCAGGCACCTGTGGACATAAACAAAGCAAGTGTTTGTGATTGTTTTAGACCATTTTGTAGAAAGACCTAACAATTAATAGAAAACTGTGTTTTTAATTACATCGCGATTCAATAAGATTATTTTACCCATCTTTCATATTTAATCGTAATTCCAAACACTGGTGCATAAAATCATTTTGAACTGTGTTCGCTTTCTTTGGCCTGTTCTCGCAAAATAAACAAAGCAAGTGTTTGTGATTGTATTAGACCATTGTGTAGAAAGACCTAACAATTAATAGAAAACTGTGTTTTTAATTACATCGCGATTCAATAAGATTATTCTACCCATCTTTCATATTTAATCGTAATTCCAAACACTGGTGCATAAAATCATTTTGAACTGTGTTCGCTTTCTTTGGCCTGTTCTCGCAAAATAAAAAAAACTTTATTCTGTGTTAATGTATTATATTTCAATTGTAATTGAGAAGGGGCTTCGGCAAATAATTATAATTAGTGATGGATAGTGATAGGTAATATTGTATATGTACGTTTTTTTTTTACCATGATCACTCTTACCGGGGTATCATTTTTTTAAAGATTAAATAAACATTGAACATAAAAAGTAATTTATAATATACTATTGTTCACGTATTTGTAATACCGGTATAACAAACAGGTTATATCCAGCTTTGTCACTTTGTGTCTAAAGTTGTGTTGCCCGGTCCTCGTTTACAAGCACGTGGTTGCAGAGAACAGTGGGCATATATGAAAATCCATTGTGTACTCCGATAGTTACAAATAGAAAATTGGGTTTGAAATATGTCGTTTCTTTCATATCATTTCATTTCACTCTATTTCAGCTTGTTTAAATCAATCGTAATCGCTTGTACATTTATTCATTGTAAGTTTTATGTATTTTGATAGCCGAATAAACACTAGCTTGGTTTGCAATACCCCCCCCCCCCCTGTTTTTATCGAGGTGGATATTGTTTTATGAATATTAAACTTACATGTACGCATGCATGGTAGTTGTAAGTGGAGGTGACGTTTCTAATTCACGGGAAAACATCCAACGTTAAATTAAGCACTTTTGAGTATGCAGTTATTTGCTACTAAACTTTAAAATGTTATTGTACAAAAATAATATACTTTTTCGTTGAATAAACAGAATATCTCAACATTGCACGATTTGACATGCTTGTACATGTTCAGTCGATGTCAGTATAAATACACATGGATGCACTTTTGCCTTGAATAACGGCCAAAATATATACATCCAGAGTTTAAGAATACGATTTTTAAAAAATTGAAAATTCGTTAATGCTATTTATCATTAACCAGTATCTCGACGATAGAACATCAATTTTAATTCTTTACCAAACGTCCTCCCGGTCAGTCATTGTTAATGTTGGTGACATGAAATGTAGATACAAGGGTCTCAGTAAATTATTTCACCTTAATTATCCTCATCGTCATTCGGTGTTTTTATCATTAGAAATAAATTGTTTGAGGACGTCTTGTTTTCTCTTCTCACATTGGTAACGCGTAGGAAAAAGTTTTTAAACAAAGCAAACGGCATTTTACAAAAAAGGAAAACGAGAAGAAAAAAATGTGTCTATTTAAATTAAAAACACAACGCATCAATTTGTATTTGATAAATCCACATACGTTTTTTTCCTTCTCCCATGCATTTCGACTATACGGAAAAAAAGGATCAGCAAATCCTTTGGTAATATTAAAACAGGGTTTTTTCTAGGTCTTAAAAACAAGGGCCAGTGCCTTTCCAATTGGGAAAAATAGCGACATTTGGTTGATATTGGGAAAAGTATCATATTTAATATTTTTTCTACATAAATTCAAATAAGAGGGTTTTTGTTTTATTTGCAAAGTATTTCTTTGACTTATTTTGCATTCAGTCAATCAGTTTTGGGAGAATGCCTTTTAGATTTTTATTTAGAACAATACTTTTGATAAAAATGTTACTGCGTTTGAACATTTTTTAATCGGTTTGTTTGTTTCGATTCTCTTTTGGGAATTTTCTACAATGAAATTGGGAAAATCACATACTTTTTACCATTGGGAATGGGGCCTTATAAGGCCCCCTACGACCCCTAAAAAACCCTGTAAAAGAAAGGTGTTGTACCTTCAAAAGACACTATATCCCACAGGCCTTTAGATCGCTTAGAAAAAAAAATTGTGTGTATTTTTTTTCCAACACCTCAATTTTTTTCTAAGCGATCTAAAGGCCTGTGCTATATCCGAACAGTTATTACAGAGACTATCAAATATATCACGGCGTCCCTGAAAGAATTATTTTTAAATATTTCAATAAATTCTAATTTAGTTCAAAGAAAGCCACGCTGTTGTATACAAACATTCCAAAAATAATCTTTCATGTTTCATGGACCGACACGTGGTTAAATTTCCTCTCATCACTATAAGTACCCCCCCCCCCTTTAACATGTTTAAAATGAATATACAATGTCTTCCTTCTGAGCCGAGAATGTTAGTTGGTTGATTTGTTTTTGTACATGCTTATATACATGTAGATTAAGGCTGGTGTTGAATTCCGAAAGAAAGTCACAACCTATTTTTTTTATGTAAACCAATAATCATTCTATGCCCCGCCATGAATATGACTTGGGATATAATGTTTGTCATGTCGGACGTCTTCCATCCTGCCTTATCTCCTTCCGTCACACTTTGCCTTTAGCTAAGTTCAAAGCTCAGTTTCAAACAAACTAACCAAGATATTTTTAAAAATAATCAAACTTCATACACAGTACAGCTGCAGAAAAAAAAAAATAACAGACAGGAGAGTTGTACTGAGCCACCCACTGAAAAAAACGGTCCTACTAAACAGAGTACGCTAGTACATATGTACGATAGAAGACTTTAGGGTAAGCTAGTAATAACTGTATATTTATTGCGGAAAAGTTTTTGAAATATTTCTTCAAACTGAAAGCCTTTTATTGCCTGATGTCACGCTAAGGATCAATAGGGTTCGAAGAGGTCACAGTTAGCCAGCAAAATTTTGTGCATGCTGATTATCATCGGATTTGTTACATGCATTTCAGCAACAACAGTTATCTATTCTGTTAGCAGAAAAATAAACTTATTGCTAATACAATACATTGAAGTATTTATTTTCTCTAGCCTTTTGCTAGCATATATTAATTTCATGCGAGTTCTTATATATGTCCGTTTGACCTTTTTTTCTGCGTTTCTATACTACTGGATTAGTCCATTTGTCTTCTAGGTAAGGGGTGACGCTTTTATTTCGCGCCAAAATGTCACGTGTAGGTTTTTGCACCCTTTTTCTGGACTATTCTATTGAATGAAAATGAAAACTGCATGAATTATGTAAAGTCTGTTCTTTTTTGTCAGAATCCTGGTCGAGCTTTGGAAAAAAAACAAACAAACAATTCGGTGACATTGTGAAGTGAGTTAGAAGTTACATCATTTAAAGTAATAAAACATTTGATGTTGATCCCTCATCTCTGGGAAAAACTTCCTGAATCCGCACCATGGCATTCATATATCGCCGTCAAGTTTGTTGGGTCATTTAAAGCTTTAATTATTTTTCCCACGTTTCCAACAATCTTTGATACTTTGGCATACCCAAGAAACTAACAATCATATTCTACACGTCAGTCATAATTGTTAGATCCCCAATTTCTTGTAGTTATCATATTTTCAGCTGCCACCTTTATATGTAGCCATGCTTTCAAGCATTAATCAAATGTTTTTCCTTATTTACGTCATCCTCTAAAACCATTTTAGACTTGCGGACAGAGGTGTTCATCTTTTCGTCCCGGGTTCGAATCTACAGCGGGACATGATCATGATTTCATTTTTTATTTGAGATACAAACAGTTTTATATATGGTTTATGTTTTGTGCAACATCTCCATAATTTACTCCAGTGAAATAATTTAACCCCCCCCCCCCAAATGTAAACGTTTATAGTTTATCATGCTCATAGATTCTATAGATATTGATGACATAGTCAGCCAAGCTTTTTAAAAAGCTGTTACTTGTGTTATTATTTGTTTATTTATTCGCGCAAAGGACATTGGGTAGTAAAGGAGCTCTGGGAATATTGCACAACAAAATTTGCTTGACGTGTGTACAATTCCGAACTTCTTTTCTTACAGGTTATTCTATTGAGCTCGCTGCACTCGCTATTATACGGTTCTTGAAAATGAAAGAAACGTCGTAGTCTCTATGAAAAGTAACCGATTTTCTTGATTGTACAAACATTTTTTAAGAAATTAGGGGGGGGGGGGGTTAGTTATACAAAGAAAAAAATAATATGTGTCATTTTAGATTGCCGACGTGCAATGATCTGATACATGTGTACCGTATTTTTGAGAGGTTCATATCTCTTCCCTCGTCTGAAAAGTGTCGCATCCATTGATATTTTCTTTTTTGCTACGATTAATGCTTTAAAAATGATGTCTTTATTTAATTTGGTTATTTTCGATATATAAATATCTGTCCCACCTGTCTGTGGGATGCGATAGTAAAGTGTCTGCCGTCCGTTCGTCTGTCTAGCTGTCTGTCTGTCTATAAAAAAATTTTCAAAATACTACTCTTCATACCGTTTTGGTCTGATTTCAATATAACTTGACACACAAGTACACATCTCTAAGATACATAGTATAGTGCATCGGTTTTTGAATGCTTTAAAATGCGACGTCTTCAACAGTTTTTGTCTGAATTCAATATTGCTTGGCACATAAGTAGCCCTCACTAAGATACAAAATATCGTGCATCCTTTTTTGATTTAGATGAATGGTGTTGCCATGGTTACTAAAAATAGAAATTTCTGTATATAATTCCTTAAAAATGCTACTCCTCCTACAGTTTTAGTTTGATTTCAATATAACTGGACACACAAGTAGACTTCAATGTGATACATAATTAAGTGCATCGTTTTTGATTTCGATGAACGGTGTTGTCATGATTACAAAAAATAGAAATTTATGTGAAATTCCTTTAAAACGCTACTCCTTCTACAGTTTTGGTCTGATGGCAATGGCTAGTTTTCTCTTCCTTTGTTATAAGTACAAACAAGTAGAGCTATAGTCTCGACATTGTGTTGAACCCAATGAATCATTTTGCCTCGATTATAGTCAGAAAAAAACTCATAGCTGAACATATCCAGTCATTTGGACGAGTCAAGATTAGTGACAGTGAAACTGTAAATTCGCTACCATTTTTCTACTAGTGAAACATTGCTGATATAATGCAGGGTGGGACGTGACCTTTACTCGAGTTCAAAGTCCCCAAGGATAAGATGTTTTTGGTTGGATGCATGAACAGAAAGAATATCTAAATAAAATGTTTGAAATTTTCCAGACGGTAACACATGGATAATATTTTTATAACAAGAGCTAGTCATTGCTTAGATCAAGGTCATTTGGAGAGTTCAAGGTCACTTGGAAAGTTCAAGGTCACATATATTCCTTTACAGTCTTTTTCCTAGCTAAACATTGCAAGTTGCTTCTCTTAAAAGGTTTAAATTTTCACTTGTAGAACTTTAGAATGTGGCTTGACCTAGACTCAAGGTTACGTCCTCTTATCCGTAGCTCCAACAGAAGACCTATTCGTTGCTTTGCAACGAGCTCGGCTCTAGTTTGCAACTCTTCTTCTACCACTGAATGAAACTTTATGAGGTTTCATAGGATTTAATGAGACTTTCACAGAATCTTTGTTGAATCGTGCCGAAGTGCACCTTCTACTTTATTTTTTTTTTATCTGACCCATAACATGTATAACATGCATGTCCAAGAACGAATTCGATGTTGATATTGACGATATCGACAATATTATGTCGATATCGTATCGATATCGATCGTGATCAGCACTATTAATTGAAAATACCTGATGCTATATTTGAGACTCTATATTACGTCGATGTCGTCGATATCGACAATATCATGACGATATCGTATCGATATCGATCCTTTTTACACAATTTTTTTCACATTGAGGTATAACATAATTTTACAAAGTCACAAGTTAAGTCAAAATTGATTCATTACTGGCATGAATATTAAAATAAATTATGATAAAGATTATGATTATAATTAAGAAAATTTAGGGTTGTTATTGTTTGAGATTAGATTTAGTGTAAGCTGTTGGGTTAGGGTAAAAATATTTGAAAATGTTTTAACAATCATGATTCGATATCGATACGATATCGTCGATATCGACAGTAAGGTAAACTTATTAAACACAGAAGTGATGTAAAAATAAAGTTTTTGTATTAGGGTGAAGATTGGTAAAGTAATATGCTTTTAAAAATCATGATTCGATGTCGATACGATATCGCCGATATCGACGGCAAATAACATTTTCGTAAAAGTAAAGTAATTTAACATAATCACATTCAAAGTAAGGGGAAGGTATTTACCAAGGGCTGAGCAAACATGATTCGATATCGAAGCGATATTTTTAGAAAGTTTTAAGTAACAGTTGTTAAAAAAACCATATTAAGGATTGAAACCACAATTCTTGGAACAACCATGATTCGATATCGGCACGATATCGAGGATATTAACAGCAAGGAAATCGTCTTAAAACAGAAAGTATTGTAATAAACACACAAAGATGGAGAAATTTTAAAGTAAATTATAAAAAAAGTAATGTGTCGATGTCTTAACTACATTGTGTCTTGGACATAACTCCCTTGAATACTGAAATACTCTCATAATACTTGACAACTTTCATTCTTTCTAATATTGAAGGATCTCTTATTCGCAATGCCTGCTATAAAATTATAGAATTTGAATAAAATTGAATGATAAATTCAATGGTTTTTTATTACATTATGCCTTTGTAACCTCTTATTTAACTTTTTGATTTGGGTCTCCCATGAGAAACCTGACTTTGTCATAATAATCATATAGTAGGTGTGGGTATCATTAAAGTGATCATTAAAGTTATCCTTTGGAAATACAAATAACTTGTTTGTAAGCAATTATCTTAACTTTTCTTAAGCATGCAGAAAAAGGGGCGGGGCTGAACTTTTATGAAACAATATTTAATCTCACAAGTCATTGAACAGCCTTGAGAGTTTACTTTTAGAAGAAATATTCCTCGTATATTTATTGCACAGCCCAATCGGTTTCTTATCGAAACTAGTCAAACAACTGTACAAAAATGTCTATCATTAACGCGTTGTTGATAAAAATTTTCACCCTCCTCAGTCCATAATTTTTGGATTCATCTCTTTTATCTTGATATTATCAAAAAAGCGCCTATAATTATGATTTTTTTTCTGTTCAGGTATTCAGAGATTCCTTTTCCTTTCAGAGATTCTAGTGAAAGAAATATTTAGGGACCAATCTCTCAGCTCTTTAATGGTAAGGTTTAGCAAAAAATGAAAGGTTGCACATTTTCAGAACATTATTTTGAACATCTTTTGTTCACTTTTACTTACCAAAATATTCCCCATGTTCGAGATATGAAGCGATAAAGACTTAGCATTCTGACACCTTGTGTCCCCTCTTTATACGAGGGTCATTCAAAAAGTTCGTAGACTTTTGTTGTAACTTTGTTATTTAACGTCATATTACATCCACATTTGGTACACATATTTAAACAACCAATTTGAATAATTTGAATTTAAAAATTAGAATATTTCTTTATATTTGTACAAATTATCAAGGATATAGAACAGCAAAAATGAGGTCAAGGAGCAACGTCAAAATTGAGTAATTTACTAATTTTCACTTTATAGTATCTAAAGCCAGAAATCGAATAAATGGAGTCGTATCATAATGAAATTTACATGTTTAAATTCAGTTTGGCTGTATTACTTCGGATGCTATCAGGTACTGTAATGTATCGTTCCGTTTAAAAGGTATCAGTCTCTAAATACACATGAACTTGATTAAAAAAAGGCAAAAAACCATGACGCTGTAGGACGTCACGTAGCAGGGATGTATATACCAAAAAATGTATGAAAATTAGCTGTGTATTTGTATAAAATGGAAAATACAATTTTTGAGTGATATCGAGTTTAAATCAGACGATGGATGGTCTGGAAAGAAACAGGTTATAGTTGAAAATCTTGTCAAAAGAGTTATGAACGTCATTAAACGTGATGTGCGTTTAACTGCTTCGGAAGTAATAGGGTTCCGCAGTAGGCCTAAGGAATTTGAAAACAATGGCAAACTAGTTCAAGCTATTTGCACAATTGATAGCAAACGAATTCACAAAATAAAATCGACGTAAAAATTTCCAGATTTACGGTATTTTATTATATAAAAATCATAATATAGAGGGTTTTTTTTTAATTGAATTGCCGGTACAAATTTCAGATGGAAACAAAAAAAAACTCTGAAAACTTGAATCGAATTGATAAACACTCTTCGAAATATCTCTTGCATAAAATAGGTAGGGAAAAAAGAATAGGTAATAAGAAAAGTGAAAATGAAACAATATAATAACAGAAGGGTCTTCCGCTGAAGACGGAAGACCCTATCTAGGGAAAAAGAAACCGAACAAAAACAAAAAGGTCTTCCGTTGGAAGCAGAAGACCTTAAACAGAATAATAAGAATAATCTTAATCATTAATATTAGTAGAAGGTCTTCCGTTGGAAAAGAGAGACCTCAATTACATATATCTCTATTATAATAGTGATTGTATGTTTGAAATGCAAGACTAAGTGCCAGGAGTAGTCCTGACTCTACAACTAGAAGTAGAACTAGGGCAAAGCTCGTTGCAAAGCAACGAGTTGGTCTTCCGTTCTGCTTGACCGGAAGTAGCTTTCATTTTTCACAAAAATGAGAAATAACGCCCAAAATGCTTTGAATCCTCTAAAGCTATGTTAATTAATGCAAAAATAAGCCATTTTTTGCTACTTCCGGTTTGACCGGAAGTGACGACGACGCACGGAAAATAAATTTTTAAGCTCTCAGAGACATGTGTTACCCGAAAACTTGTCAATAACCGCAAAAATACGCATTTTCCGACTACTTCTGGTTTGGCCGGAAGTGACGATGCTGGACATATTTTGACGACTCTGTTAGATTAAGTTTGACATTTACAACAACTTTGCTTATTTGATGTATAACAAATTCTCAATACTTTTTGAGATACCTGGGAAAAAACTTTTGGCCTCTCTAAATCCCTTACGTTAGGGGTCAGCCCTTTTTCCGACATATCATTTGAAAGATCTTCCAATCCTACACAAGTTATATTCTACAATGTATATATTTTAATATTTTTAGTTTAAAAGATAAAAAGCAAAACATAAGTAATTTTTGGTTCTTTTAAGCGTTTTGATTTTTTACCCCTCTATAGTGCCATTTTGAATAGAAAAATCGAAAAACAAAAACCGATGTGCACAACTTCAATCCTTCTAATGTATAAAACCAGTAGAATTTTTGCTCCAGTATAAGCCGTCTCTGAGCCTTTGTCTGGAAACGAAAGCCTATTAATTTTCGTTTAAAGGGAAATAACTCAAAACCGGAAGTGACGTTTTGAAATTTTAGTCGGCATTCTGATAGAGTTAATAAACGTCTATAACCTCTAAAAATTTGAGCGAAATCCGTTAAGAAATGAGTGAGATATGAGGCCTCAAAGTTGCAGTCTAGGAAGTAGAAGAAATAAAAAATCTTTACCATCAGAATCAGTAGAAGGTCTTCCGTTGGAAACGGAAGACCTTAATTTGTCTTCCTACAGAGGATGTGGCTCTTGAGTAAATAATTTCCCAAAGGTCTTCATGCTTTAGTGTCAGTATTTCCTTATTAAGTAGGAATTGTAACATTCTAACCACTCCACCATCAAGGGCGGCACAGAGGTTGGTGCGTTTGCTCAAGAGTCGAAAAGACCGTATAAACCTAAACCATGTTTTAAACAAGTTGCAAAAAAAACCAAACAAACAAATAAACAAACAGTAAAATTATTAAGAAGTCCTACAATAAGACACCGAAAAGGAGCTTCATATTTAAACCTTAGCTGTGCATTCAGGAAATATATTAATGACAATTCCACTTCTTTACCTTGAAACTCAAGGCCATCAGAAAGAAGTAATTAAATCTTAATGACAACAAATAGACGTTTGACAAAAGAATGGTCATCTTACCTTACGTTTAAATGTTAGGTCCGGTGCGGCAACTGCCCTACATGCACAGCTGTGGTAGACTAATGTGAACAAAATGTATGTGCGTGATACAAAACAAACTTGTGGCCTTTTGCGACAGACAATGCGTCATTCGTTAACAAGTTTTTTTTAGATTGATAACTGCTCGTTATTTATATAAGATGGATGTTTCAAACCTTAAGCTCGTAGTTTTTTGGAAATATATGCAGTTGTCTGAGTTTGAATGTTTCAAACTTTTAATAAGTCATGATGAATACCGTAAAGAGAATTTGTTTTGTATATGATATATACGACGGCGTATTAGTGCCATTTTAACAATGTAGAATTTTTTTTAAAATCGTTTTTACGATTTAATAAATCGTTTGTACAATTTAATAAATCGTTTGTACGATTTAATAAATCGTTTGTACGATTTAATAAATCGTTTGTACGATTTAATAAATCGTTTGTACGATTTATTAAATTGTACAAACGATTTACTAAATTGTACAAACGATTTATTAAATCGTACAAACGATTTATTAAATCGTACAAACGATTTAATAAATTGTACAAACGATTTAACAAACAAATTGTACAAACGATTTATTAAATTGTACAAACGATTTACTAAATTGTACAAACAATTTATTAAATCGTACAAACGATTTACTAAATTGTACAAATGATTTATTAAATCGTACAAACGATTTACTAAATTGTACAAACGATTTATTAAATCGTACAAACGATTTATTAAATCGTACAAACGATTTATTAAATCGTACAAACAATTTATTAAATTGTACAAACGATTTAACAAACAAATTGTACAAACGATTTATTAAATTGTACAAACGATTTACTAAATTGTACAAACGATTTACTAAATTGTACAATCGATTTATTAAATCGTACAAACGATTTATTAAATCGTACAAGCGATTTATTAAATCGAACAAACGATTTATTAAATCGTACAAACGATTTAATAAATCGTACAAACGATGTATTGAATCGTACAAACGATTTACTAAATCGTACAAACGATTTACTAAATTGTACAAACGATTTACTAAATCGTACAAACGATTTAAAAAAAAAATCTACATTGTCAAAATGTCACTAATACGCCGTCGTAGATATATAACATTTTGGCGAACATTTTTTTTTTGCCGCATCACTGAGCAATTTAAACATGCCAAGAAATGACTTACCTAACATAAAACGTTCATAACAAAAACCCTACTCGGTTAAGACAGGGAAATTTAAATGTAATACAATTTTATTTATGCATTTCTGTTAAAGGCTTTTGCGAAGTGTACAGAGATATAATGGTGGCCGGCAGTTGTGTATCATTCATTAGTGCATTTTGGATTTCTTGTACACTCACTGTCTCAAAATGTAATGGATTGAAGGTATTGTTTTTCCTTTAAAATTAATATATTCACATAAAACCCCGACAGACTGCTGACAGGAATAAAATTTTATGCTCCATAAAATATTTTATATGCAATCTTTTTTACATTGTTTGACAAAGATGAAATTACAGTTGTTCTCGACTTATTGTTTTGACATCGGGATCGAACTCCTGCTAAGATCGGGTTCAGCGTGATCGGCCATTATATTTGACTGTGGAAACACGAGGTTGTGATTAAATTTTTAAACAGCAGAAACACAAGGATATCGATTTCATCAATTTAATATACAGTTATATTTTGCTGTGACACTATCTAAGGTGCGTAATTATTTGAACCTTTGATTCATTGTCTGAATGTATAAGTCGGCATGGAGGCGGCAAGTACTGATGATCCAAAACCGCGCACAGTGGTGGTGATAGGTCATTCCTTCATCAGGAGACTCGGAATTTTGATGCAGAATGAACCAGATTTTGATAACTTACGACTATATAAAGATAAATTTAAAGTGTTAATTAGAGCCAGGGGCGGCCTCAAGACACAAGATCTAGCCAACTCTCGAGAATTGCTGGACTTTCAGGGCATACGTATTGAGGGCGCCATTTGTTTTATGCAAATTGGCGGGAATGATTTGTCAAATCCACAAGCAACACCAAACAAGGTCGCTCGGAATATTATGTCGTTAGCGCAATTCTTACTGTTAACTAACAAATTTTCCTTTGTAATAATTGGACAGTTATTACGCAGACATCCATCCAAAGTAGGGGACCACTATAATTTTAAAGTGATTGACACTAATAAACTCCTGCATGATCAGTGCCACTGATCTACCAGCAACATTTTGTTCTGGCACCATCACGGCTTCTGGGATCCAGAAATGAAATTCTTGGCCAGCGATGGGGTCCACCTCAAAGACAGCAGTCACGATCACCGGGTCATGAGGAAATACCTCCAGAGCATTAAGAGTGCTGTCCTCCATGCCTCCCATCTGTCAGGGTGGGAGAATAAGGATAAGTAAAACATGCACATATGTTGATAAATGACTGTGCATGTGATGGAAATTTTGCAATATGTTTCTGCTATATTTTTCAATATATAAATATGATATTGACAATTGCTTGAATGCTTATTTAATTTCAATGTAAACCTCGACATGTTTCTGCACATTATGTCGCCTGATTTATTGTCATGCGGTCAGTGTCAGTATCGGTCAGAATTGGGGAATCTTCAGTTGATTCCTTGGGAATCGTCAATGATTCCACCATATGTTTATGAAGGCTCCAGTTTGTTTTTCTTAATCCTCCCAATATCTGATGAAGGTTGGGAAGATCTGTTTGTTTATTTAAAAAAAGGAGTTTGTTTTTCTTAATCATCTCAATATCTAATGAAGGTTGGGAAGATCTGTTTATTTATTTATAAAGTGGTTGCCTTCCAATGTTTTTTTATGCATATGACGGTGACAGCTTAATTTTCTTTACCTTCCCGATATATAATGAAGGTCGGGAGGAATTTATTTATTTATAACATAAGAGAGTTGACTGTCATTGTCACTATGATGTTAAATGCAGCTAGGTTTGTTTTTTCTAGTGCATTTCCATTGTTAGTGGAATGAGCACAGGTTTTTTGTTTTTGTTTTTCCTTTTTATTAGCTGCAACTATGATGAATTTTGATTTAACCAGGATACTGACCTGTTTTCAAGCTGACAATTATTATGTGATATGATTGGCTCAAATGCCTTATGAACAATTCATTTACAAATGACAAAGATGGAAAATATGTAACATGTTGGTGCATAACATGTGCTTATAGCTGAATGACTAACATTATTAATACTTTGATCATGATTATATTAACACCTATGGCAATTACAACTGCTCAGACTTATTGTAGAAAATATGCCACCAAAAAAGAGGATGAAACTACGCAGCCAACCAGCTCAGGCACCCCCTGTAGACTCGGCATTGGGCAACGCAGTTGATGCCAGTTCATCAGCTACTCAAGCGAGCTGCACAAACAACCCTCCAATTGACTATGACCAGCTTGCAGCAGCAATTCTTAGACAACAACAGGCTTTGACACCAAGCAGTGCTTCCTCAAATAATATCGTTTCTCAGGCTACTCCCTCTACTTCACAGGCTGTACCCTCTGCATCAAGTACCTCTTCTAGCGATCCAAGTAGTCTAAATTTGGTAAACACCCTGCAACAGTTATTTTCAGGTGCAGGTGAGTCAGTGGCAGATACATTAAATGGTAACAGCACACATTCTACCCCATTATCAGTTGACAATGGTATTCCTTTGGGTGCTAACGTTCCAGTTCGCATAAAAAATAAAATCTGGAATGATCAATTCATTGACCTCAAATGTCTACTTCCAAATTACAAAGACCAAAACATATCAATTCAAATAGAAAATAATGCTATTCAATTAAATCCTCATTCAACAAAACAGTCAGTGATGTCACTTCATCAGTGGACATCAGCATTTGTGATATTCATGTCAATTTACACCGAGAAGTCTCCCCAAGAACATGCCAGTCTACTAAAATACTGTTTCACTGTTAGGGAAATTGGGAGTTCTAATGGGGATGGGGCCTGGAGATACTACGATGAAAACTTTAGGAAACTCCGACAATCAAAAAAGATACCTTGGCAACTTCCCATTACTGAATATATGGTGAAAGCTTGCACTTTAACTCGTTCATTTCGCTCCTCCCAGAACCTTTTCAATCAGTCAAAAACAAAACAGTGGGAGTTGGCCTGCTTCAGCTACAACAACGGTAAACCTTGTAAAACCTCACCATGTAAATACATGCACATCTGCCAACACTGCGGCGAGCAGCATCCCAAAAAGAAATGTAACAAATGGGTCCGAAACAATCCTATCAGGAAACCAAACAATACCAACAACAATAAAACATGAAGTTCTTTGTCAGGAATTGCAAGGTTATGACAGGGTCTTACTTGATTTTCTTGTTGATGGATTTAAATTTGGTTTTAAACTGGGCTGCAGTGAATTTCTGCCAACCTCTGTTAAGAGCAATCACTCATCTGTTAGGAGAAGTCCATTGGTAGTTAACAATAAGTTGAATAAGGAATTGGGGCTCAATCGTATTTCAGGTCCTCATGTACTTAAACCCTTTGAAAATTTCATTTGTTCGCCATTAGGGCTGATGCCTAAGAAGCTACCCGGAGAATTTAGAATCATACACGATCTATCCTTTCCAGAGGGTAATTCAGTAAATGAACACATTTCGCGAGAAAATGCGGTTGTGCATTATGATTCTATTGAAAATGTAATACAGCTAGTTAAGAAATTTGGGAAAGGGGCACTTATGGCTAGGTTAGACATAGAAGATGGGTTTAGAAACATCCCAATACACCCTTCAGACTATCATTTTTTAGGTTTTCTTTGGAACAATCAATATTATTATGATAAATGTTTACCAATGGGCGCCAGTTCATCGTGTCAGTTGTTCGAGAGGTTAAGCACAGCTTTGCAATGGATTATGTTAAATAAATATCAGGCCTCTGGTATGTCTCATCTTATTGATGATTTTTTCTTCATTGGACCAGCTTTATCTCAAAAATGTCTCTCTGATGTTAGAAATTTTGAAAGTTTATGTTCGAGAGTAGGAGTCCCTCTTAAAGAATCCAAAAATGTATTACCAACAACTTGTTTAACCATTTATGGAATTGAGGTAGATTCTGTTCTCATGCAAAGTAGACTCCCAGAAGACAAACTCACTAATATGAGACAATTGTTGGAAAAGACAGTCCATAGAAAAAAAATTCAGTTAAGAGAGTTGCAGTCTTTGATAGGTGTTCTCAGTTTTGCCTGTCAAGTAGTCACACCTGGTCGTGCATTTTTGAGACGGTTAATAGATCTGACTCGTCGTGTGTCCAAACCAAATCATTATATAAAGTTAACTACTGACGAACGTGCGGACATTAAAGCATGGCAACTTTTTATCAATCATTTCAACGGCAAGTCAATATTTCATCAGGATGAGTGGTTGTCTTCACAGAAGTTACATATATATACAGATGCATCTGGTGCCTTGGGTTATGCAGCTGTATATGGTTCAAAATGGTTTGCACAAGCTTGGCTAGATATTCATACAGATTATCACATTTCTGTTAAAGAGCTGTTTCCTATCGTTCTGTTGGTAGAAATTTGGGGACCTTATTTAAGCGATCAAAAAATTCTCTTTTTAACTGATAATATAGCAGTTGTTGAGGTTATTAATAAACAGTCATGCAGAGACAAAATATTGATGAAACTTGTACGCCGATTAGTTGTTGCAGCAATGAAATATAACATACTATTTAAAGCAAAACACATTCCAGGGAAACACAATGTACTTGCAGATTACCTTTCCCGCTTTAAATTCCAGGAAGCCAAGAAATTTGCCCCTTGGTTGGACCTCAAGCCAACAGCAGTACCAGAACATTTGATTTACATCTAAGCCAACCAAGTCGGCAGTTACTTCAGGCATCACTGTCTTTATCGTCTAAGCAGTTATACCTTCGAAGTTGGAATTTGTTAAAGAAATTTTGTGACACTCATAGTATACCCTTTTCTCTCCCATTTGCAGAAGGAATTATTTGCAATTTTATTGGTGAATTATTCACTGAGGGTTTAAGCCCATCCACCATCACTTCACATGTTTCGGCAATTAGTTTCGTTCATAAGATTTTTGACTTTCATGACCCTACCCACTCTTTTATAGTGAGAAAAGTTATCAAAGGAGCCCAAAACCTAGCAAGAACTGTTGACACTAGACTTCCAATTACAAAACCCATTCTTATCAAATTATTATCTGCCTTAGATCACACTGTTCAAGAAGCAGACTCAAGAACTCTGCTGTCAGCAATTTTCCTTCTTGCCTTTCATGCCTTTATGCGGTTAGGTGAACTCGTTCCTAGAAACAAAACATTTAACTCAAAAGTAATTCAAAGACAAGACATAATGTTCAATGACGATAATTCAGTTCAGATCACATTCAGGTATTCAAAAACTATGAATGATAGGCAGCCATTAATAATTACTCTGACAGCTAATAATTTAAAATGTCAATTCTGTCCAGTTCATGCCTTAAAAGCATACATTGCTGAACATAAACACACATCAGGTCCTTTATTCACATTTAAATCTGGCGAACCAGTTCCGCACAACTTTGTGACATCTCATTTGAAACATGCCATAAATTTTATTGGTTTGAATTCATCAATTTACCTCGGTCATAGTTTTCGCATTGGTGCTGCCACAGAGGCAGCTAAGAACGGTTTATCTGAAAATGTAATTCAACAACTGGGTCGTTGGCACTCAAATGCAAGCAGACGTTACATTAGAATAAATGCTTTCAAGTTCTAAATTTCAACCCTTTATGAGAATTTCAAACTAAATGATCCCCTCATACAGGTACTGCCACTGACTATCAAAAGAGAAGTTAGCGTGTGGTTTTTTCTCTTCAGAACGTAAATAGGATCTGATTAAAAATTTTTAGCGTCAAGTCCAAAATTAAGCATATAAATTAATTACGAGGTCAGACTATGGTTGCTCAGACAGATTACAAAATTTTAAAATTTGGAATTACTAAGGTCAGCATATGGCTGCCTATATAAAACAGTAATTCGGTTAGAAATTTGGCAGGTATTATTTTGAAAAGTGTTAGCTCATTTACGAGATCACAATTTACCCCCCAATTTTGCCCCCAAAGTACAAGCTATCTACAGGAGGTCAGCATACGGTTGCTCATATAGCTTATGGAAATTGTAATTCAGCCTTAAATTGGGTGTTGAGACTGTGCGTGAAGTCAGCGAAATTGCGAGCTAATATACATGGAGACAGCGTACGATTGCCCACAAAGAAACTGTATAAAGTGAACTGGTATTTCAGCCTCGAACGGGTACGTGAGACTTGTATTTGGAGATCAGCATGTATTTATAGTAA
Source organism: Saccostrea cuccullata (assembly GCF_032062105.1). NCBI lineage: Eukaryota > Metazoa > Mollusca > Bivalvia > Ostreida > Ostreidae > Saccostrea > Saccostrea cuccullata. The sequence goes on from NW_026936759.1 coordinate 25,865, forward strand.
AATTACAAGCTCAGCAGAAGTTTTTTTTGCATAAATTTGTGTATGAGATAAGCATATGGTTGGTTATAAAAAACTGTACATGGTAGTTGGAGCTTAGCAAGGTTTTTGTTTGAAACTTATACATAAAGTCAGCCTGGTTGTAAAAATGATTGCAAAAATCAGTCATGAGACTGAGTTTTGTTTTTAAATATTGTTCACGAGGCAGCAGTTGCTCCTTCTTTTTCTAATTTAACTTTTTTTCATTCATATAATTGGCAAACTTTGCTTTTAAATATGTTACTCTTATAGATATAACTTTATGATTATGATTAAATATGGTCTTATGCTTGGGTTAAGTAAGTCCATGCAGGTACATGTTTTTTCAATCTATAACAAAATTATGAAATGCCCTTTCCTTGGGTGGCGCGGCATGCCTCATGCAAGCATTAGGCATGCTGTGTGGCCTCTTGTTTTACGCCACCTTCTTGTTACACAAACTTGGTCATCATTATATAACAATAGCTGGGATAAGCAATAAGTCGCAATATATTATATCTAAGTTGAAACTATTCATTATTTGTCCTTATCCCAGCTATAATTTATAAGATTATATGTAATATTGTATATTTATGTGCTTTTGTTCACTTGCGTCATTTATCTAGTTAATAAATGACATGTTTTCACTCAACTCATTTCTCATGTTTTCTCTAGTGGGTAAAGCAACAAGAACAAGCTGCGGAAAGGCATTTCACATTACGGGATTTATTGTTACTAGTGGAAAAGTTGTGAATATAAAAATATTTATCCTCTGAAATTTGTTGTTTTTAGCCAGATTATACAGCTTGTGATGTTGCTGATCTGAAGAATGGTAATCTTGTCCGTTGTTACGATAAAGACAGTATCCCTGTGACATTTGACTCTTATGTCCCGGATGGGTCGTTATGTGACATCATAAATTCAGATAAGGCAACTAAAGTGAGCGTCACATGTGATGAGGGACAGTGGAATGACTCATTCCTTACATGTAAGCAGTGTTCATAATGCTTAATCATTATATATACTGAATTAAATATATTCTTATAATTTTGTTTTATTGTTTTCAGATTCTACAAAAGCAAATGATTCTAGCAACGGTCGTCTTTTACGACATAAACGCTTCTTAGGCTTTATTGTTAAATCATTCAAATGCTTGTTTGGAGGATGTTCGAGACGTTCTAGTAAGTCCATATTTCATCAAAATTTAAAAAAAATATTTTCAAATTTTTTTTTTCTTTATTTTTTATATACTTAGCATTACATATACAAATTTAAAACATGCAGCATAAATGAACTATACGCTGATACGATAAGAAAAGAATTCGAAGTAAAATTCTGATATTACCATTATGGTTCGTCTTTTTTGCAACAAAGGTGGAGACTTTTTAATAAGTCAGCTTAAAAATCAAACAAAGACTGACAACATTTCCTTGTTTTTCATTTGACTATATTTTTCACATTTTTGAATTCGTAGTCTGGCGCTTCTCTATATTTCCAAGTCTTTTTGAAATTTGTTACTTTGTTTGTCATTCACGAAGTATAACCAATTAAAAGAAGTATAAAATAAAACAATTTTTTTTCAGAATTTAGGCATCTTCACAATATTTCATCAATGCCCCACCGTGCCAGAACCCCTGATCTATGGAACAAATTTCAAAATTTTGAAAAATTAAAGCATCTTAGCTTATTCTTAAAAGCTCTAGCTAGGCACCTGGTTCATCTTTTAAATATGCAGATAGAAAGGAGAATATGTTAGAACAAGAGGCCCATGGGCCACATCGCTCACCGGAGTAAATTTGTTCTTTAACAAATTTTCCTCTGTGATATCTATTGTGTCTTCGCCCGATCCTTCTCCTTATTTTTACAATTTAGAATTTCCCATAATGCTTTTTACATACGTTTCACCTCTTACGTGTACATATATGTTGGTGTTGAGAAGAATAATTTTTAAAGATATATATGCTGTAATAGTGTTTGTTTTATTTAAAAAGAGTATGGGGTGTCTCAACAAGTTATGTAATTTATATACTTAATGCAAATCGTTTAAAAGTTATCTAAAATTATTTGGTAAAAGTTATTTTTTCTCCGAGTCGGATATTAATCCGCCTCTTATTGAAACATTCAGGATCACGTGGTCTCGCATGCTCACAGCAAACAATGGTCCAATCTCGTGAATGAACAGAAAAACATGATGGTCTACTACATTTTTACCACAAACACGTGGGTTAGGAAAATTTAGAATGTTATTTCAAATGACGGATGGAAAGCCAATTTACAAATCTTTGTAAATAATAAAGTAAATAATAAATAAGACGGTAGATTCGCCATGTAAGTTGAATTAGTCGTTGCTCAGTTATTACTACACATAGAAATTTAAAGTTTATGCATTTATAAAGAAAGACTTAAGTTGCATGTTTTTTTAGAATAACATCTATATTAATTCTCATTTGCATTGATCGTAGAACGTGTATTGAGTAGCATACTGTATGTTTCGAAGTTGTACACATTGTAGACATTGTCAATACGTGAGCACACCTCAAAGTTGGTTGCTTTTTGTATCGAGGAATAGTCACGTGAAATTGTCTTTTGCACGGGAAAACTAAATAAAACTAAACTAAATAAACTGTAAATAAACGGACGTGTACAATTAGCCTGGTCCCCTGGCTCACCCTTGCCAAGGCAGGAGAGCCAGGTGGATTACTATGCCTTCCTTTGATTGGTCAGAACAATGCGCGCTAAATCGTGGGTTTTTGAGCCGTTGCCGTTAATCACAGAAATAAATATCGACGTAACAATGACACATTACGTCGACGACGTCGAAAAATACGACGTCACAATGAACGTCTTCACCGGAAGCGCAGCCATATTGGACGTAACAATGGGATAAGATTCAAGGCATATTCGCCCTGAATCCATTGTTCTCCACCTGGCCCTGGTGGCGCGGAGTATACGAAGCAAAACAGGGACAGGGAACCAGGCTACTGTACAATGGACTGAGGAAAACTCTTAATTTTTATCATTGTTAATCATTTGTATGCAAATGTGAGCATAGTATTAGTAGATAATAATGCACATAATGCATTAAGCGTGTTAATACATGTACTTTGGAAAATGCATCACGTCTTTCCGAGAGTGATTTAAAAAAAAACAAACAAAAATTAGCCCTTTCGAAAAACACATGTAGTATGTTATGAAGTAACCCAGAAATGCATTAAATGCAACTCATTTAGCTGATTAGTCGATTTTTCAGTCATGTTGGTTCCTCAGTGAACAGGTGTCACAAAAATAGTTTCCTCGACCTGAGGCCTGTTCAAGAGAGCGCTCGCCAAAATTCCTTAAATCTCCAATAGTACTAGAGTACTTTTGGCGAGCGCTCGCAAACGTTCACTCTGCTTAACAGGCTTTGATAATTCTCGCGATGCTTTTCCCGCGCACATGCGCTGATCCAGCATAAACGTCAGTCCTTTATATATATGCATGAGAATATCTATTATTTTCCCGATCAGTACTTTTTAGCTCACCTGAGCCGAAGGCTCAAGTGAGATTTTCTGATCACATTGTGTCCGTCGTCCGTCCGTCCGTCTGTCCTTCCGTAAACTTTTCACATTTTCGACTTCTTCTCAAGAACCACTGGGCCAATTTTGACCAAACTTGGTACAAAGCATCCTTGGGTGACGGGGAATTTAAATTGTTAAAATGAAGGGCCAAATCCCTTAACAAGGGGAGATAATCAAGAAAAGACAAAAATAGGGTGGGTTTATTAAAAAATCTTCTTCTCAAGAACCACTGAGCCAGAAAAGCTGAAACTTTTTTGGAAGCATCCTGGGGTAGTGTAGATTCTAAATTGTTGAAATCATGCCCCCCGGGGGTAGGACGGGGCCACAATGGGGAATCCAAGTTTTAAATAGAAATATATAGGAAAAATCTTTAAATCTTCTTCTCAAGAACCACTGGGCCAAAAAAGCTGAAACTTATTTGGAAGCATCCTGGGATAATGTAGATTTTAAATTGTTCAAATCATGACCCCCGGGGGTTGGGCGGGACCACAATGGGGAATCCAAATTTTACATAGAAATATATAGGAAAAATCTTTAAAAATCTTCTTCTCAAGAACCACTGGGCCAGAAAAGCTGAGACTTATGTGGAAGCATCCTGGGGTAGTGTAGATTCTAAATTGTACAAATCATGACCCCCGGGGGTTGGGCGGGGCCACAATGGGGAATCAAAGTTTTACATAGAAGTATATAGGAAAAATCTTCTTCTTAATAACCACTGGGCCAGAAAAGCTGAAGCTTATGTGGAAGCATCCTGGGGTAGTGTAGATTCTAAATTGTTCAAATCATGACCCGAGGGGGGGGGGGGGTAGGGCGGGGCCACAATGGGGATTCAAAGTTTTACATAGAAATATATTGGACAATCTTTGAAAAGCTGAAACTTATGTGGAAGCATCCTGGGGTAGTGTAGATTTCAAATTGTCTAAATTATGATCATTGGGGTAGGGTGGGGTCACGATATGTATTACAAGGGGGAAATCTGGTAAAGAACGGAATGGTCAAAGCTTCTCAGGTGAGCGATGTGGCCCATGGGCCTCTTGTTTAATATTTAACATTTCGTCGAATTTGCAAGAGTGCTTCATTTTTGATAGCTTATTATACTTCAGAAATTTTGGTTTGGTTTCAGCTGTGCAAAAATACTGTTTAACACGGCATACATATCTTTTCCAAAATATTACCATGTAAAACTTGGATTTCTTATTTTGATCCCGCCCTAACCCATTTGTATTGATCCCTGGAGGTGTTCATTTGGACAACTTTGAATCAAAGTAGCTCATGATGCTTAAATTGACTTAAGTTTCATATTTTCTGGTCCAGTGACTCTTGACATGTCCCATACATGTATATATCAATGTAAAACTTGGATCCCCGATTGTGCCATCTCCCAACTCCCGTGGTTTATGATGAGCACAATTTAGAATCTAAACTACCCCAAGATACTTTGGCATATATTTCACATATTTGCTCCAGTGTTTCTGAAGAAGATATTTTGAAGAGTTTTACTATATATTCTCATGTAAAACATTGATTCCTTATTGTGACTCCGTCCTATCCCCAGGGATCATGATCTGAATAATTTAGAATCTACACTTCCCAGGGCTGCTGCCACATAGGATTTAGCTTTTGTGGGCCAGTTGTTATTGAGAAGAAATGTTTTAATGAATCATCCTATTTTTTTTTCTTTTCTTGATTATCTCCCCTTATGGAAGGACATGGCGCTCGATTTAAAAAATTGAAACTCTTTTTTTTAACCTAATGATGCTTTGTAATAAGGGTGGTTAAAATTGGAACTGTGGTTCTTGAGAAGTTGAAAATATGAAAAGTTTATAGATGGATGGATATTTGGTAGTCATAAAAGCTCACTTGAGGTTTCAGCCAAGGTGAGCTTAAATATCAAGTTTCATTAAAGGATAAATTATGCCTAATCCTAACGACAGTATTTTTTGCCTGTGCGCTTTGTGAGAAAATATTTAAAAGATCTAATATATCCTCTATACATATTTTTTTTTACAAATTGGTACATGGTGATGGCTTATTGATTATCCGGTTAGTCAACAGTTTATGCTTATATTCAGATCTAAAATGGAACTTTTTTTTTCCAGAAAGCAGTTACTTTTATAGTTTAATTCCAACACCTAGGACCCATTGGGACAGGGTTTATGAAAATAAACATTTTTACAACAATTCTTCTTATTGCTTTAAAATACATGGACTGAAAATAGATCATGAGAATAATAAAGCTGAAGTTGTTCAAAGGTTTACGTATAACACACGACGGACGGCGACCGACAGAGAGTCATTTCTCCTTAAGGACGAAAAGTAAACGTATAAAATAAGAAACTTAAATATGTGATATGTTTTGCAAATATATGTATCAGTATTTATATCAATAATAACTAAACCATTTTTTACGGTTGAGAGTTTCAATTTTTGCTTTGCAGTATTGAATCATGTTATTGATAAAAAAGGACCGGTACCTTTACAAATCATTTGGAGAATTACAAGTTTCACACTCTTTTTATCTGTGTAGGACCTCGAGACAATACACAGCCTAGCTTAACATGTCCTCAAAACATACAAGTAAATGCTGAAAAACTACAAACATGGAAAGTTGTATCCTGGCATGAACCGACAGCACACGATGATAGAGACGGACATATCACGTCAGTATAGCACTGTACATTCCTTGTTTAAAGGGGTACGGAGAAAGATTTATTACAATAAAAGATTTTCTTTCATCATTTACAGTAAATGTATTTAACTCATTCTTCAAAACTAAGATAAGATGTATGAGCAAACGGGTACTTCTTAAAAGTTATAATTTTCTTTATTTATATACATTGATTACCGGTAAGTAAAATATTTACAAAAGGAGATCATTATATAAATTGCTTTGAAGAATTGGATGGTACAAAGTAATAGTGATGTCCGAGGGTCCGTCTGTGCGTCCGCCTGTTACGCTTTGTTGGCACCAAGATTTTATCAACAACTCTTCTAATACCACTGCGATCTTTATCGTGCCACACCTGCATAAACCGAGGCCCCGTGTCACAGCAGGTGTGGCACGATAAAGATCCCTCCCTGCTCAAAGGCCGTAAGTGCCGAGCATAGGCCTAAATTTGAAGACCTTTACCGGCAATGTTGACGTCTCCATATCAGTGAAATACTCTGGAGAGGGACGTTAAACAGTATACAATCAATCAATCAATCAATCAATCGAATACCACTGAATGAAATTTGATGATACTTTCATAGAATATGGACACTGTCATTATATTCATAAGGAATGCTGGGGGTATCATTTGAATACCCCATTGCTCACATTACTACCAGTTTAAAAAAAGAGTTGTCCGTGATTTTTTTGTCCAGTTATTTGCCGATTATATCGAGGAGCACACAGTAGGTAGGACCGGTCGGTGAGGGATGATTTCTCCTTCATGGCACCGGATCCCACCTCTGATGTTTTGGAGGTCCATGTTTAGTCCGCTTCTGTTTTGTAACGTAAAATTAACCTTTGAACTCGAATTATGTTCTTTACAGATTTTGTTCATGATAAAGAAAGAGGAAAAACATGTAGCCGCATATTTAAGAAAATATGAGTCTTATTTGTCACCCATTTAGCCGAGAATTATTTTTACATGTACATGTACATTAATTTATAAAACTGAATATCTTAATCTTACGAAACATAGTACTTTTTGTTTTAGAACCATAAATGTGTTCATTTCTTGTTGATATTTTAGCCCGTTTTACTGTAAAAATCTTTGGTCATTAAAGGAGTAACTTTCTTTATCAAACAAACTGTGAATAGAAAACCGCCTGTTCGATGAAAAGATAAATAAATTGATCTGCAAATCATATATTCATAGGCCAACAAGAGAGGGTAAAGCATCCGGAAGCTACTTTAGTGCTGGAGTTACAACTATCGGATATTATGCCAGGGATAAAAGTGGAAATATGGCTCGATGTACCTTTACAGTTACCGTTACGGGTGTGGAATATTTTATTACAGCTATTGCAATTATATCATAATCTTATATACCGATATTCATGTTAGAGATTTTTTGTACGTTTTACTTTGATTTCTTGAATAGTTTTACGTTGCCCGACCCCTTATAAAATTAACAATGGATACATCATATGTCATCCAAGTGATGAGTATCTATATGGAGCGACTTGTTTCTTTGGATGCTACCCTGGATTTAGTCTAGAGGGAAATTCGCATCTGGAATGCTTAGAAAACAAACTTTGGAACTATAATTTTCCACATTGCAAAAGTAAGTATGAAAGCATGAAAGTGAATACAGGTGCATTACGTTTCCTACAAATTATAAATATTCATTGTCACACGTGTCTTTAATTCCATAGAGAGGACTTGTCCAACACTTTTACCCGCTGTAGGCATCCTCAATTATACTTGTACAGATAGTAACAATTTTCGCAGTATATGCACTTATTCTTGCGCAAACGGGTTTGATATAACTCCAGGAATGTCACGTGTTAGAATCTGTACAGCTTATGGGTTTTGGAGGGGAGAGGAGCCAACCTGCAAAGGTATATATAAATATAAACAAAAAAGAACCAACATTTTCTTTCAGCAAGATTTTAATGTATTATATTTATTTTATACTTAATATCTACATTGCAGATGTTGATCCCCCAAAATTGATTGGTTGTTTACACACTATATATGCTTTTGCGGACAGAAACTCAACAACTGGTGTCGTAACATGGAAAGAGCCTACCGCCTCAGACAACTATGATATAAGTGTTAGTATTGTGAAGGAGGGAAGTGTATCACCAGGGGACGAGCTGTTAGCAGGAAACTACAAGATAGTGTACAAAGCCACTGATGCTGCTGGAAACAAAGCTCCGAGCTGTGTGACTCACATCGTCTTAAGGGGTAACTGAAATGCTGAAGAATTAAATCACTTCTGTTTATCAAAAACTCCTAAGTACCTTGCCTTGTATTGAAAAAAAAAACATATTAAGCAGATATTTTCTTTAAACTGCAATACTGACAATGCACATACATGTATGATTACAATTTTCTGAAATTGCGTTATCTTTTAAATTAAAGTACTGACATGTCCTGCTGTGTATCCTACGCCTTTTCTAAGTGTTACTTGTCCATGGGGGACGAAATATGGTAGTCAGTGCGAATTTAACTGTGACCCTGGATCAGTGCGCAACGGATCAAGAATTGTCGTTTGTGAAAAGAGCAAGAGTGGTAACTTTGGTTACTGGACTTGGAATGACAGGCAGCCATTTTGCCAAGGTACCGAAAGATTTTCGAAAATCTAAATTGAAATCTACCTCTAATGTTGTAATTTTTAAACACAATACTTTGATTCTTCCCAATATAGTTACTCAGCATTGTTATGAGGAACCAAATGTCCCTCAGAATGGCGCCCTTGCTTGTGATTATTGGTATGGTGGCAAATTTTGCCAAATGCTTTGCAATGATGATTATGACGTCAAAATTGGTTATAATCCTGTTGATATGCTTGTTTGTGGCACCAGTGGACAATGGCTACCATCTGGATCACTTCCTCTCCCGGATTGCGCAAGTAAGTAGAAGTAATGGTGTGTTATATAGACTTATAATTAAAGAAATAATGGAGTGACGTTTTCTGATAAAATTTATGGAAAACTTGGAGGAACAGGAGGGATTCTTCGAATGTCAATCTCATATTACTTTTCCGGTGACTGCACAAATTTGACTGTTCAAGAGGAGATAAAGAGAAAATTCATTTCCACGTTGTCATCGTCCTTATACAAAGATGCATGTTTGATACATGCTAAAGATTGTAAAGCGGAAAATGTTCGGGTAAGTGTTTAACACAACATAACACATTTAGTCACAGTAATAGATATTAAAACAAACTGATTACATTTCTTGTTAAAACAAATAGAAAGAGTGTAATTTAGGACGTCATTTTTAACCTTTTTGGCTATCTATTTTAAGCTTTGAATTACAATATATCGCTAAATTAATCCTTCATTATTGTGCTTTTATATGCTTTTGATATTTATGACTACAATTTTTGGTCAAACATATTTCTATAATTACAGACAATATCATCAATACGAACTCGTATCAGCCTCACTTTTTTGAAATTTGAACTTAAACACTCTCTCGATTTTGAAGCATTTGTGTGAACCAATGAGAAGGAAAATTCTCTTTTCTTAGAATTTATTTAACAGTTTTGAAATTATCAAAGAATACAAACAATGATCGTATAGTGGTTAAGAGTAAAGATCATTTCGATTGTAAATTGGCTCGTAATCGTATAGCTTCTCTCGGTCCCTCCTAGAACAAGGCTCCGAAGAGCCTTGCTCTGAGAAGTGCGGTCCAGAGAAGAGGGAGAAAGTGAGCTAGAGCAAAGATTATTTCGAAGATCGCCGTAAATAGTATTTATAATGTACAATACATAATAGACATTTGCATATACGATAAACAAGTTATTCAATAAATGGGTCTTAATCCTGGAATTTTGACAAAACAGTTTATAATCTAAGCATAAGTTTTTGTAAACTGGTGGTCAGTGTCCTTGTATTAGGCAAAAGTAAGTATAACTTTAATATAAACTTTAATAATGTTCAGTTATTGTTCCTGGATATATGTCCGTAGATAGATAAACATCCTGGTATGCTATATAGTCCTTAATCCGATTAACTTGTTTGTTTACTTTTACGGAAAAGTCTTACACTTCTGTATCCTTCTTGAATTAGGGGTCAGTGCACTCTATCACGAATACATTTTAATAATCTTATTCTATTTTCTTGATTTAAATAATTGTCTCAAAGCCTATAGGTTTACATTTGACCCCATGTAATTAGAAATTTCGGTAGGAAATTTCTGAACTAAAACAAGAGAATTATTTTGACTTGGTTCACATGACTGTGATAGGAAACAGATTATGTAAATCCTTTGCAAAATCGAGAATCTCACGAATGGTTCACATGAGTAATCGCAATACGTCCATCATGGTCATTGGATATAAACAGTGTTTCAAGGTTCTCTTCTTTTTGTACAAGTTTTATTTCACTACTATATAGTATCAAAAGGATAAACGAATACGGTGGATTATACAGTTATAGTTATACTAAATTATGGATATACAAAAGTTCACTTTTATTTCACTCATATTGGATGTGTACTTTTCGGTTCCTTGCTTTAAGCAGGATTGATGGTGATGCAAGTTGTTACGCATTACCAGTTGAGGAAATGGAAACATTTCTGGTGTTTGTAAAAAGTCATAAGTATACCTTGTACGTCTTATTTAAGTTCAGTCTCACAGTTTATATTCTTGTAGATCGGAATTTGTAATTAACAAAAGCAATGATAAATTCGTACAATACTGCAACAGCAATCAGTTATATCATTAGTTTCTAGCGTCGTTTTTATTTGTAAACATTATCTAATTTACTGTTATCACCTGTCGTATTCTTCATTTCCACGACTTCTTGTGATTTCCACAGTAATATACTAAAAACATAAACATCTCTGAGCGAATTAATTCAGGATCAGTACAAACACATATGACGGACCCAAAAACACTGGATCAGACGTTTTCTCCGCCCTTGGTATCACACAATGTACAAACGTCATATAATAAAAATATGCTTCAAATGCAGTCCACGATAAAATCCAATGTTTCTTTGACAATTGTTGCAATATTGTCCGAATTAAGGTAGAAACTTCGAGACAAATTCAGTCAATTTTCAAAATCCATAAAAATGAGACAAGGAATCTGACGTTAACTTCATCACCATTTTCTCCTACCTTGCTAAGTTTTCCTTTTCACCTTTGATATCTTCCAGTACCTCGCACATCCTGGTCACGGCATCAAATTTGGTTTTGTGAACCAATGAGAAAGAATAATTGTCTTTTTTAGAATTTATTTAACAGTTTTGGAATTAGCAGAGAAAACAAACGTGAATCATATAGTGGTGAAAAGCAAAGACAAATCGCATATCGTCGTAGATAGTATTTATAATGTACAATACATAATAGTCATTTGCATATACGATAAACAAGTTATTCAATAAATGGGTCTTAATCCTGGAATTTTGACAAAACAGTTTATAATCTAAACATAAGTTTTTGTAAACTGGTGGTCAGTGTCCTTGTATTAGGCAAAAGTAAGTATAACTTTAATATAAACTTTAATAATGTTCAGTTATTGTTCCTGGATATATGTCCGTAGATAGATAAACATCCTGGTATGCTATATAGTACTTAATCCGATTAACTTGTTTGTTTACTTTTACGGAAAAGTCTTACACTTCTGTATCCTTCTTGAATTAGGGGTCAGTGCACTCTATCACGAGTACATTTTAATAATCTTATTCTATTTTCTTGATTAAAATAATTGTCTCAAAGCCTATAGGTTTACATTTGAAAATTTCCGAAGACATTTAAATCGTATGGATATGGAATTTTAACATTTGCACATTATTTTTTTCAATTTCCGATTCCACAATACGGATTTAAATTCATGGAGAGAGAGAGAGAGAGAGAGAGAGAGAGAGAGAGAGAGAGAGAGAGAGAGATGGTGTACATGTAGTTTCATGGTGCACAAATAATAAATGACTCTAGTCTTAAGGGACGGTCATGTCTGTAGATGCCTCACCCTGCATACAATAATTCATAGGGGACATGTCCCTATACTTAAACATATACCAATCATGCACCTGATTTGCACTGATTGACAATACCAAAATTCAAACAAAAATGTATAGTAAAAAAGAATACATCATCTTTAATCAATAATAACGTTTTGTAAAACTCTTGTTTGAAGTCGGAGGTTGCTATAGACACTGTCCCAAAAGAAACTTTCAATGACCAACAGTGTAAGCATGTCGAACAGTGAGATATCACGTGTGCAGAGTGATTTTAATATGAATCGGGTTAAGCGCACCTGATAATTTAGTGACTAACTTGACCGTAGTTTGGATATTTTCGAAAGATCAGACATGAGCCACATTGTCATTTGGATATGTTAAGGTTTAAAAATACATTTTTGTAAATTAGAGGATTGGACAAGTTGTAGCATGATGTAATTTAAGACAATGAAAATGGTATCCATATGAATAACAATAGAGATGGGACAAAACTGTTAGACCCTCCTCCCATAGCCAGTATCGCACGGTATCAATACTCACAATTAACATAATGTATCATACCCTGATCTTAACACATTGCAATAACAAATCTGATAAAGAACGTTAATTTTTTTTTTCTTAAAGCACTTCTTCCAAACTTTCATAGCTTAAATGGACCCATACATTTTATTTAGATTTCATGCAAAAATGTAAAACTATTGATATCCTATTAACATTTTAGGTGATTTGTGGTCAAAAAGTACGAAGGAAGCGTTCTAGTGGTGGGGATTTGCAGATTGACATTGATATTTTTGCAGAATTTGATAATGCAATATTTACTGAATCATTCAAAATGTTTCGACGTCACCAATCTGATATTACTGGCAAGATTATCGAAGCTATGCTTGCAGGAACATTGGACTTTAATGCTAGTATTCATGGTTATATGGAGGCCAAAGATGTAGAAAATTTTGACGTTGTTTTGGAATGCCCAGAAAATACAATACCGTCCTACAGGACTACATCGTGTGGTAATTGTATTCAATACTAATTTTAACTTTACTTTTCAAGATTTAAGAAGCTTTTAAGATTGCTTTTTTCGGAACGAGGTTGGTTATGAACAAACAAGTTTTTGACACACCAATTTGAGCAGTTTCGTTTAAAAACACCATTTTATTTCCTACGTTCTACATGTATGGTCGATGAAAGGACCTTGTCTGCAAAAAATTATCAATGACGCTTTTTTTTATTTCCCGACCATGACAAGGAGCACATAACAGGTGTTACTGGCTAGCAGGGGATGTTCACTCCTCTATAGCATCTTAACCCACCTCTAATGTTTTGGATGTCCGTACTTGCTATGCCATGTCCTATGTTGTATTGTTTTATTGAATTTTGATCCTGAATTCTGTTCGTTATATCCAGATGTTTCCAGTCGACAATATATACCGAGACGAGTTGTTTCCTCTTCCTGCATAACAAACGACATAATCTACAGTCATACATTTGCACATTTGTCTTATGACAATATGTACTGCAAATATTTGTAAATTTGACGACAAATCTATGTGTTCAGGAATATTTATTAAGGTCGGGAAGAGAGAGAAAGAGACAAAGAGACACGCATGGCAAATAAATAAGTTGTATTTAGCACAACTTGCAAAACTGTAGAGAGAAAAGGTTTTGGTCAGTGAGAAATATACTGACATGTCCCTCGGATGGGGAGACCATGGAAATGGAGGTTGATGTTAGCACGAATAATTGTCTCTCACTGTTAATTGATCTTGAGTACCAAGAAAAGGTCAAAGTTTGCAGTTGTCTGCCGTACAATTTGAGGCGCGTTCACAAGCTACAAAATCTTTTAACAACAAACAAACAAACAAATTTCAAAGATTGTAGAATGAACGATTATTGCATGTTTCAAATCAATTGCAAATTACAGCAAACCTGTAAGATCTGTGGGCGGCATATAATGATCAGTCGGTCCATTCTGCCCTCCTTCCGTCAGTCTACCCGTCTGAGATCTCTTGTCCGAAGCATGTCTCCACCCGCCTCGGCTCTATCTAGTTGAAACATCTACCACAGAATGTCTTTAGGCAAAGATTGTGCAGTAATTTTAAACCATGTTACTGGGTCTAAGGTAAAGTTCAAAGCAGAAGGATATGAAAAATCCTTTTCCTGAGCATATCTTCTCTCCTTTGCTGTATTGTTTAAATGATCAGTGCATGTGTTGTGATCTTGATGTCAACTTTCAAGGGTTGAGGTCAACAATAGCCTCAAAATAAAATATTAAAATCTTTACAGAATTTCTTTCCCCAGAAGTCTAGTTTTTACCAAATGGCTTTGAACACGTATCATTTTTTATTTTCTTCCAGGTTTTGTTAAAGATATGCGACAATTTATAGAGGATGAACTTCTTAAATTTTCCTATTTAAATTAACTATTTTTACAGAGAGTACATACTTTTTTTACCTCTTAGACTCAAACTACATATCTAGTTATAGTACACAAATGTTCCTCTTCAAAATAAAACCATTTCAGCTACCTTACATTTTTATTTTTGTTGCTGAAAGGGGGGTCTTTTGAGATAGCCACAATTTCAATGGTATCTATATGTTAACTTTTAGTTGAATGTGCAGCTGGCACATTTTTTAATGAACAAAACGCAACCTGTGAAATGTGTCCTCGTGGTACGTATCAGCCAACTACTGGACAAGCACATTGCTTGCGATGTCCATTGGGTCAAACAACGAAGACAAAAGGTGGCAAACTTTCATCGCAATGTGAAGGTTCGGAACAATTTTACCTTTGATAAAATTTAAACAATATATGCAGCTACATGTATACATGCGTTAATTTATTATAATAATTTTGTAGACGGATGTCGTCCAGGATCTTGGTCAGTGAGTGGAACACCTACATGCTCTCTTTGTGCAGTTGGGACCTTTAGCACGGATTATGGTTCTGTACAGTGTATAAGCTGTCCAGGATCTACGACTACTATAAACGAGGGTGCTAGCAGTATTTCTCATTGTCAAGGTAATGAAGAATTTCGAAAACGTTAAAAAACAAAATTAAATTATCACATAAAAAAACATTAAACGTAATCGACATTTTAATTTTGTTTTGGAAGATTTAAATGATTTCTTTTCTATTTTAGATTACGATTTACGCTTGACGGAAGCTGAAAGTGAAGCATCGATAAACTTCATTGCTGAAAATCCCAAGGCCGTCCTTATATCATTCTGTTTACAAAAAGAAATTTCCCATAGCGACCAGTTTCGCCTTGGTTTGAAGAGTGACGATGTAAACATGACAATATTTTTTATCGCCATTGGCTCTGAGATTATCATTGGGAATGAAAAGTATGATTTTTTCGTTAAACTACATGTTGTTTTTTTGTCTGTGTGTCCTGTGTTTGCCGCTCATCATTGTTTTTTTTTCTACATCAAACACTGATTCAATTTCAAATATTTTGCAACTCCTTCAGTCTTTTGATTGATTGTATATCGTTTAACGTCCTTCTCGAGAATTTTTAACTCACATGAAGACGTCAACGTATGCCGGTGAAAGGCTTCAAATTCAAACCTATTATCGGTTCTCAGTGCCATTGAGCAGTGAGGGTTCTTTATCGTGCCAGCCTCTTCCGTGACACGGGACCTACATTTTTAAGGTCATATCTAAAAGACCTGCGACTTTCACATCAAATGCCGAGCGCTCGGAGATAAAGAACAATCACTACCTGTCTTTACGTCTTAGGTTTGACACGGCGCCTCGAATGAGAATCGAACCCGGGGATCCCGATCACGAAGCGAACGCTATACCAGTAGGCTACGGTGACCGGTGCAATCTTCTGTAATTTTCTCCATACTTTCAAATCAAACAGTATATGTGAATGAAGAATAAATTGATGGGGGAAATTCTCGAGTGATTTCTCGTTTAAAGACATTATTTTGTAAGTTAAAATGACCTTGGCAGCAAATACAATTTATCATTGAGTCAAATGCTGACCCACGTTTTTCATATTAATTGTTAGTCCATTGAATTGTCGACGGTTTTTTGCGTTATTTCCCGATCATGACAAGGAGTACACGGCGGGTGTGACCGATCAGTAGGGGATACTCACTCCTCCATGGTACCTGATCCAATCTCTGATGTTTCGGAGGTCCGTGCTTGCTTTGCTCCTATTTTGTATTGTTTATTTGACTTTGAGATGGAATACTGTTCGTTATTCTCCATATCCTTCGTAAGTATCTAATACTAGACTAAGTATGCTTTAATTTTTGGCAGCATTTGATTCATTAATGATATTTATTTATTATTCAGAATTATGAAGCATTCATGCAAAAATGAAGCAAAAATGTCAGGAATAATTTTTTTTTGAATTATTACTCTTTTTTTCATTTATATTCTCTGATAGACCTTAGAAAGCGAACAAGGAATATAATAATGATGAAAAAGGTTCTTTTTTTACCCAAATTATGATATTCATTCCAAAGGAATCAGGTTGATGGCTTTAATATTGTTGTTTTTTTTTCTTTTTATGTTTATTTCACTCACATAGATATGAAAGCATTGTCAGCTTCATATCAAGTCGTCTTTCTAAATAGTGAGGCTTCTAAATAGTACCACCGCTTTTTCCATCGGATCGAACATATGTTCATTCGATTACAAATCAAGAATGCTTACATGTACACTAGTTTTCTGGGATTGCATCTTTTGACTAGGTTGTCAGTTAAAAAAGGAATCGAATTCTCTTGTTCATTTTACATTTAATTAGTTTGAATCGTATTCACAGATAATTATTTCTATTTATTCTTAATAACTGGTATCTTTATAAGAGTTTCTTATTTTGTTTAAACAATATTTTTTATCAAAATAAAATTTTTACATGTAGAGAAATGAAAATGACAAATATCAGTCTTCAAGATGAAAGATGGCATTTCTACGCAATAAAACAAGATGATGATTTGACAGAACTTTATGTGGACGGGAAGTTAGAAACAGAATTGAAAATTTTTACATTTAATTATTCTGAAAATATTACATTGACTTTTAAAGGTATGTTTAGCAAAACGTTCTAAATATATTTGTAGCATGGTATTTTACTGTAACCTTTGTCACTCTGCTTTAATTTGAATAAAAATATTTTGAAAGGAAAGGGGACACTTTCAAGGTTAAATATTTGGAAAGACAATTCTACCTTTTCCCAAAAGATACTCAACTCAATCCAAAAATGTAAGTTTGCTAAAACTGGAGATCTAGTGAACTGGAAAGACTTTGAATTTACCATGAGCGACAATGTCTTTAAACAAACTCCAAGTGAATGTGATGGTAAGAGAACTAACGTATTCTAACTCTTTTATACAACGTAATCATGGATCTATAAAATTTATCTTTGTACAATCATTCACTCACTTAACTAGAAAATTTCTGTTATACTTAAAATATATCATTATACCAGATGTGAATGACTGTGCATCTCAGCCATGTTTGAATGGTGAATGTATCGATCTCCTCCATGGATACGAATGTCGGTGTATTTACGGCTTTTCTGGTGCCAGATGTGAAGAAAACATAGATGACTGCGCCTACCATGCATGCGAAAATAACGCAACTTGTGTAGATGGTGCAGCAAATTACACCTGTGAATGTGAGAAGGGATATAAAGGAGAGCTTTGTGAAATAGCAATTGGTAATTGAACACAAACCCTTAATTTGGTATTGTAAAGTGCTCAAAATATTTCAGTCTGCTGTATCTAGATACATCCATATCTGATGCAATTATTTATAGTTGATGGATTATGGGGAGAATGGGGTTTCTGGTCATCATGTAGTGTATCTTGTGGGAATGGGACCCAGCAGAGATCAAGAGTTTGCAACAATCCTGTCCCTGATAATGGGGGAATGGATTGCCACGATAGCAGCACAGAAAAGAAGAGTTGTAATGAAAGAAAATGTCCTGGTAAGGTAAAACGTGTCCTTCTTAAAAAAAAAGGAAAAAAAGACTTCAAATAACAAACTCATATCGTTTTAAATATTATTCTAGAATGTAGTACATTAGAACGGCTTGAGAACGTAATATGGACGTGTAATAACGACAGCCAGAACATAAACTGTACTATTGAATGTGCCGCTGGATATGATTTTGACCATGAAATAAAACCTTACTACTTGTGTGGAAAAGATACGTTCTATCATTGGGATTTTCAGACGGATGATAACCCAGATGGGAAAATGCCTTATTGCTCAGGTACATATAAGAATGCAAATAGCGACATAAACCTTTGTCAGAAAATTACATATTTTTTTCATGTTCCTTTGTGCCTAAAACCTTGCCGAGTTTTCAGTATTCACCTTGGGATTGTTAAATAAGGGATATATTCATGATAACTTGATATATACAAATGAAAACCGTGTTGATTGTAAAACATTTGAATAGATAACTGTTTCTTTATTTCTTACAATATTTGGCTTATATTGCAAATGTCTGTTCACATTTTAGAAATTCAAGAGAGTAAACTTCTCCGGGTATTCTATAAAGCGTCATACAACCAATTAGAATGTGACGGTGGGAACAAATACACATCTGTACACAGAGAAATCGCCGAAACTGCTCAACTTGCAATAAACAATATTGAATGCATTTCTATCGGACTTTGTCAACTAGACCAGGTTATTGTCACAAACTGTAATCAGCGACAAAAGAGATCCACCATTGCAAACACCGCAGGAGTAGATGTGTCTTTGTCTTGTTACCCTGCTATCCGTGAGTTCTTTAAGCAATATTTATTTTAATATATATTAATATTGTGATCCTTTTGGAGAAGGGAAACCTTTTTTTAAGTGTTTATTTAATCTTTTTGATATTGACCATTACTTTCTTAAAATAAAATTTCAGACGGCAATGAAATCTGCTATCAAAGCCTATATACTGCAGTAAATGACTTACAATTATTGGCAATGAATCACACGCTTGATGTTAATATAGACGATATTATATATGAAATTAACACAACCAGTGCTCAAGCTGAAAGTGATGTAGCATGTCCAACTGGAATGGTGCCAGTCAAGTTCTATTGCAGTATGTTATTTTATATCTTCGCTTCTTATGATTTTCTAATATTTTTATACTCTTATTTCTCTTTAAAATGATTAAGATTAAAGCGATTGTGTCTTTTTTCTAGTCCAATGTGCTCCTGGTCGCTATTACAAGAAAAACGAATGTGTGAAATGTGACTTTGGAACATACCAGGATCGAATGGGGCAGCTTTCTTGTAAAGAATGTCCAAATGAAACGACAACTCCAGGAAGAGGGTCGCGCATAGCGACGGAATGCTCTGTCAAACTCGAAACCAAAAGTCAAAGTAAATCATCATTTATTAAAGAACATTATATTTCATGATAACTTGTTATTCTTTTTATGTAAAAATCGATAATATTTTTTTAGCGTCCACTCTGATCATTACTGGAGTTTTGGTATCCATTGTTCTACTTAGTATTGTTGTAGTGTCTGCTGTAATTTGGAGGAAATGTTTGTAAGTAAATGAAACATAATGAATGAATTCAATAAATGTCTAATTTTATACCTTAAAAATGTTTTTACTCATAACGCTTTTAATTTCTTTTCAGAGGCCGGTCACATAAACAGAAATACAGCTTATCTTCTGAGTTAAATGTTGATACAAGAGAGCGAAACGTCGCATTGAAAACATCCATTGACAGTTTGTAAGTAAAGAAAACTTTGTAACATTTATTGTATCATCAGATTGATAATTTATAAAAAAAAAATATGTTTTTTTTTCGTTTAGGCAATTATCACAAGTACAGACTGGCAATATATTGCAAGAAAATTCATCGATATAAATAAGAGCCTCTGTTGAAGAAAAACAATGAGATTAGCGTGAAAGAAAACCGAATATAATGATTTAACGAGAACACATGTATACCTGAATTGTTTAATATAACAAATTTTATTATTAGGCGTTTTAAATTTGCGCTAGAGAGTCATTAAAAAACCCAATTAATAATATTTGTGCATATAGTATAATATCTTGATAAATGTGTCCGAGTCAAAGATTTGTTGAAAATTGTGTGTTAATTGTGTGAAATCCATGATAAAAATGATGTACATTGCCATTCTTAATAATTTGTTTACTATTCACGAATATTTTCAATGGTTGGTGTTTGATTACATTTCTTCTATCAAATATGATCGTTTTAAATAGAAAGATACATTTTTTGATTTTCACAATGTAAATCTGATACAGTCATTTAATAATCAAATCCTGTGCAAGTAAAACAAAAGTAAAGACAAATAACATTCGTTTGTGGAGAGAGGTAAATTTTAAAATCACTTTTTGCAATCATTTTGGTAAGTTCTTCTTCATATTAAAAATTTTTAAAATACTCTGACAAAGACTTCTTAAAATAATTACAATTTTAGGCTAGAAAATTGACTAAAAATTAGAATTCATTTGCCTTTATATTAAATTGTAAAAGTTGGCTAATCTTTTATGTCAATTGAACGGCTAATCTTCCATGTCAATTGAACAAAAAAGAATATATTTTTGAGAAATATTGCTTCATACTGTTAAGTTAATAAAGTCTATAAACGACGATGTTTGAAAAAGCATTTTTGCGATTTCCAATATTCTCTTCATGACAGGTACCCCCCCCCCCCCCAAAAAAAAAAAAAAAAATTGACAATATGATGTTTAATTTGATATTGATTCATAAGCGAGTGCTTATTTATCATTTTAAAAAGTTTGCAAATTTTGTGAGGAAGACTTTTCCGATGCAGTCTCTAACTTAAATGTTATTCTTTAATGGAATCAATGTCAAATTAGTTGGGAAAAATATCTTGTTTCTCTTTTCGTGTCTGTTTCGTACTTCAAGGTATCGAGTTAATGTAGCTCTCATAGTATTCTTAGAGCAAACATTGGATAATTTCAAACTATCTGTATTTTTTTTATAAAAATGAGCGCACTAGAGTACGTCATTTGGAATTAACCTTTTCGGTTACCCATTTTCAGCTTTACATTACACTATATTGCTGAATTAATCTATGATTATTGTGCAAGCATATAATTTTGGTATTTATGCCCTGAAATTTTTGTCATTAATATTTCTATAATAACAGATAATGTCATTGAAAAGAACATGTATAAGCATGAAATTCTGAAAATTTGAACGGAACCACTTTCGAATTTGAGGTATCCGCAAATAGGCGAAGACATTTAAATCCCATGGATGTGGAATGTAAACATTACCACGAAATAAGTTTTTTCGCAATCAGATCATACACTACGAATTTAAATGAAGAAGAGAGAGATTGTTTGGTTTCATGGTGCACAAAATATAATTGATTCTAGTGTATAGAAATAGGGTAAATATCTCACCCTACAGACCTAAATACGGAGGCGACACAAGCCTATATTTACTAACAACATTGATTATCAATATCAGAATTCTTTTAAAGCACCCCTAACAAAAAATACAAAGTAAATAAGAGACATATAATCTTCAAATCCCATTTTAGTTTGTGCAAACATCTTCCGTAGTTTGAGGTTGGAAGTACGATAGAAGCACAAAAGAAACTTCCAATGACAAACACAATGAAATGTTCAATGAAAGAGTTAGCGTATCGAAAAGTGGAATGTCACAGGAGTAAACTGATTATATTATCAATCGTTGACACTTGAGGACCTATTAATTAAGTAGGTAACTCGAGCCCGAGCGTAGTTTGGGGACATTTTTTTAAATTAGATATGAGCTGCAACTTGGCCAATATTGTCCTTTGGATATGTATACGTTTAATTTAAAAGGCGCATTCTGAGCAAAGGAGACCAATGGCAAAGTTGCGGCTCGATGTTAACAATGTCGTTGAAAACTGGTATACATATGAATGACAATAGAAATGTGATAAAATTGTTAGACCCCCGTCTCAAAAGCTAGTGTCACTCGGCATTATTTGATACTTTAATGCAATATAATATACCAAAACCTTCTCTTAAGATTTTGTTCACTACCTATAAAGCATAAAAATGGAATTTTATTTTTCGCAAAACATCGGGATCCAATTCTCATAGCTTAAGTGCACTCATCCTTTAAGTAATTACTGGTTTTTTGAATAAATTTAATTCAAACAAAAACAGATTGAGTATAAGGCTTTACAAATGCTTAAACTACTGCTATGTGGTGTAGACCTCAAGATCTTTAAATTGTCAAATAATGTTAAAATATTAAAGTGACTTTGAAAAGGGAGAAGATAAAGAAAAAAGTTATACAGTTTGATTTTTTAAATCATTTTTTCGCCAGACCTACTAAAATAATTTGATCCTGAGTGCGGAATTTACATTTTTTATAAGTTTACGTGTGGCACTGCTCAAAACAATACACAACTCCGTCATTGATTTTCTATTTGTTAAAGATTTTTCCCTTGTAGTTTTTGAATTATCGACACTGAGAAATACTCATATCAGCTAATTTCAATTTACTTCACACATGTTAAACAGTTATCAAATACTTATGTTAAAGCTTTGAACACACACAAAAATGTTATTTAGAAATCCTTTAGCGCACAATAAATTTTAGCGCTCAGGGGCTCTTGCGCCAAAGGCGCTAAAATTAGTAGTGCGCCACATATTCTCGTTTTACAGTACTATATACAGGTAAATTTTCGCATTCCTTATCGTCATGTTATTATTACAATATTAGGGATCAGCACATTTTCGTAAATAAAAACATTTATTTTGTCGAAATGTGAAGTTTCATTCCGTTTGATTAAATAGAACTCATGTTCGCAAATTTTTCAGGCAACATGTTTTGTTACGACGAAGCACGGTTGATGAACATTTTAACATCTTAAAAAACCGTTGAGAATGTTTCTGAAAATTACTCGAGCTCTGCTTTTTGATTTCATAGACGTTTTATAGCAACTTCTCCATTTATAAAAACTTATCCAACACACTTGATACAGTAAAACTCGTTTAGTACGAACACGGATATTGCGAATTCACGGATATAGCGAAGTCATCTTGGATCCCCAGTTATATTAATTTAATAATTTCTTATACGGTTATAACGAATTAGGGATATAGCGATGTAATTTCATAGGTCCTAGTGACTTCGTTATAACCGAGTTCTGTTTGTGCAAATACCTTGAACTAGATTTTCAGTGTTAACAAATTCTTTACCGCATAACTATTAGTACCGCAACAGTGAAGCACACATGCCATTTAATGACGTTCCTAACTCTTTTGACGAGCTTTTTAAACATAACATGTTTCTTTGCAGACCATCCATCGTCCAATTCAAACTCGTTTCCACTTAAAAACTGTATTTTCCATTTTATACAAATACACGGCTTTATGTTCATACATTTCCTGTTTATACAAAATGTGTTTATTTTGTTAAAGACGTTTTCTGAATGCAAAGCAAAATTTCATCGCTACTCGCTGCTTCGTGGCCTCCTCCAACGTCATGGTTTTATGCCTTTTTTATCAAGTCCATATGTATTCAGAAACTAATATCTTTTAAAAGGAGCGCCACATTACATAAACTGAAAGAATCTTAAGCAATACAGGAAGACTAAATAAAGACATGTAAATTTTAACTCTTTTCAGCACAAATTATTAGAGATATAGCTATATCTCTAATAAATTGTGCTGAAAAGAGTTAAAATTTACATGTCTTTATTTAGTCTTCCTGTATTGCTTAAGATGCTTTCAGTTTATGTAATGTGCCTTCCAAAATGTGCAGCTCAGTTCTGCAGTCAATACTTATGCCTGCCCAAATCATCATCAAACCTCCATTTAATCTGTATTGCTCAGAAATGACACAATCAGCATATCTTTCCCCATTTGCAATCCAAACAAGTCTTCTGTCATCATGGATGTCAAAACAAAATCGTGACTCGTCTGAGAAGAGAACAGAACACCAATGACGTTATTGCCAAATTTTTGTGTTCTGTTACCCACTGTAGTCGATTTCTGCGGCACTCTAATTTTAATACAGGACGTGCGGCTGGTCGGCAAGCTTTGAGATTTGCTTCCTAAAGTCTGTTTTAAACAGTTTGAGTAGAAATCTGTCTGTCCGTTGCTCCCTAATGCCCAGTTTTAAGCTTAAGAGCACTTTGGAAGCGGTGCGTCTCAGCAAAATTGGCCAAATACTGATTCTCACGGACTGCATGTCGTACACCTTGGACGTCCCGATTTTAGCCTTTTTTGACAATTTTCTGCCTGTAAATATCGGTTCCATAACCGTTATTTCCGCTTTTGGAAAGATAAAGTCTCTCTGCAACGTGACGTTGCGTTTTTCCAGCATCCATGCTGCCATGGAGTGTTCGTCCATACTCATATGCCTCCTAATAGCGTCTTATCACTAGTTCTGGCCAGATATACTGAAATTTTCTTATGTTCACTAAAGAAAACCCTCTTTGATAATTTTATACTTCCATTGTTCCACTTACTTTTTTAACGCCACGTACTTTTTTGAACAATATGTCACAAAACCCAATAAACACATATGACTTAAGTATCGAATCATGTTAATGACATGTTTTTAAAACTACTTAAGCCTTGTTGTCACATAAATTCATGGGTATGAAAAAATTATTCTTGTGTAAAAATATGACCCCTAACTTATTTTGCCCAGTATATTTTCCAAATATATTTAAAAACCAATGTTTTTTTTTTCTGGCACGGAAACTTTCCCTTCTTTCGAGCCCAGTTTTTTCTTTGTTGTAATGTCGAAAAAGATTTTCGAAAAAAAATGAGTTTGATTGCGTTCAGATATCTTTGTCATATTTCATTCAGACCTGGATGAAAATGGGAACAGCTCATAAAAATAAAATGGCCTAGTTACGTTTTGAAACGTATAACACAGCGTGAGAAGAGTTTGAATAAACATTTAAATACCGATACCGATATAGAATTACACTAATTTTATCAGTGTGTTCAAACATAACATTTTTTGCATTTGAATTCTACCAACGTCAAGTGCTGATCTTTACTTATAAGGCTACTAATTTGTATAATTTATTTTATCCGAGGCATCATTGTTTTTTTTATATAAATAATAAAATTCCAATATAATGAAGAATTTCATAATACAACTGAAAAAAAATGGTTCGAAGCAGATGTGCTTGTTACAGGTAAATATAGATTCCTTCATATGGCAACCAATGGCACATGTAAAAAAAATTCAAAATAAGTTAAATCTCCATTTAATCGATATGTTTATACCTAAAGAAGACTCTCGTAAAATTGAATGCAGTGTAAACTATGAAGCCCTTGTTCATACCATTCAGATGCTATTGCCCAATTAAAAGTTTTTCAAAAGTATATATAATATGAAGTAAATACGTAAGAAAAATGAGGTAGCCTGAGCACAGAGGTCACTCAGTGATATTCTCCGTCCCTCATATGATAATAATGGCAAAGTTCATGTTTGCTTAGAGTGAATTGAAAAAAGTACAAAATGTGAGATGCACAATGACATTATAAATGAGGACTGTACAAAATTATCATTAAATCTTATTCAGTAGTATAAATTTTATTCAGTGGTATAGTCGCCCGCTTGGCGCAGTGGATAGCTATATAGAGCGTCTGTTCTAGAGTTGCGAAGTAAAAAGTCGATCCTTACGTTACGGGTTCCAATACCACTGTGGGACGTGAAGACTGGTCCTTCGGATGAGACCGTATAAACCAAGGTCCCCAGTGCTGACACGAAAAAAAGATTCCTCCTTGCTCAATGGCCTTGAATGCCGAGTATAGGACAACATTTGTAGCTCTCCAACGCAAGTGGTGCTGTCTCCAAATGTGTAAAAACTTCTCGGGAGAGATGTTAAACAGCACACAATCGATAAATATTCAGTGACATATGATTGCTTGCGGACAAGAGATGGATATCCTTCAACATTAAAAAAAGGATAGCAGTGTCAATGTTTAGCTTCAAAATTAAAACCTTTAAGGTTAATTTTTGAAGAGGCAATTTAAGAATAACAATCAAAAATAATGTTTTGTGATTTTCAATTAATTAAGGTGGAAAATTGATAATCTTATTAATTCTAAATTGTTTTGGAATACCTAAATATTTTATGGAAATCAGCAACATATATTTGTCTTTTTTTACTTGTTTATAAGTATATCTATATGTTTACATTCTTTTGTATAGCTTGTATTGCATGATTTGATTTATTTAAAAAAAATAATTTCATTTGAAGAAAATGTGCAATGTGGAAGTCATCATTGACCTGATAGGACAAATTATGGTGTTTTTTATGGATGAATTTAGCAATAAACAATCATGTTTTCATCAAAGCGATAAACCAAACCAACTATATTAATAAAATTGATCTTTTCAACACCCGAATGATCACTGAAACTTATTGAATAGCAGCTGAAACAGAGCAGAGCGAACACTGACCTCCAAAACATCAGAGGTTGGATCAGGTGCCAGAGAGGAGTGAGCATTCTCTGCCGACCGGTCACATCTGCCGTGTGCTCCTTGTCATGATTGGGAAATAACAGAAAAATCCATTGAAAATTCAGCATATAAAAACGGACTAACAATAAGTATGGGAAAAGTCTGTCAACATTTGGTTGAATTATCAATTGTATTTGATGACAAGGTCATTGTATCAACCATTGAGCTTGCGAAATGATGACTTAATAAGAGCGTGCTGAAATTCTTGTTTCATAAACATTTTTGTCAATATTTTACCTCGTTGAACAAATTGGTTATACGTAGAGCATGCTATTGCGTATCTAATTAACTGAGATATGTAAGTTCCGTGATGATGATGAAGGTATATTGCTGCATAATTAAGGGAAGTGGATGATAGAAAAGGTTAAAGTCATAGCGTTTATCATAGATCTTGGTTGTTAGATTACCATTAACATCGTTTCAAGTAAAATATTTTAATATGAATCAGATGTGTCAGACTCTGTGGTATCTTTTATCTCAAGCTCACCGGGATATATCGTATTGACATAAGAATGGAAATTACCATAAGATTTTTAATTGACAAAACGTCGTCGATATATCTAAATGTTGAAGAGTTGAAGGCCACAACAATAGTTTTCTTCTTTCAACGCATAAGATTATTTCAAAACTTCTGCTTCATACAGTGCAGGGAA
Organism: Saccostrea cuccullata; assembly: GCF_032062105.1. NCBI lineage: Eukaryota > Metazoa > Mollusca > Bivalvia > Ostreida > Ostreidae > Saccostrea > Saccostrea cuccullata. Next base: position 53,187 of record NW_026936759.1, read on the forward strand.
ATAATTTTGTTACAGCATCAATGCTGATTTTGGTGCTTCCTATGCTTGCTGATTTTGATGCTTCCTTTGCTTGCTGATTTTGATGCTAGTTATCCTTATCCTGATCCTGGTTTGATCCTTATCCTGATGCTGGTTTGAAATAGGTCAATGCTAATAATGCTACCAAAAGTTTGAATATCCTGCCGGAAGTGGATAATTCAAAAACAGCATCGCTATTTTAAGCCATTAAAAATAATTTTTGGGGTAATTTTTATTTGTAATTTGTATTAAATGACTTTCATTTATTTGTTTTCACTTTGGTCAATGCTAGTTCTATCCTTTGCTTGCTGATGCTGATCCAAGTAATGCTGTATTTTTATATGCTGATGCTGATGCTAGTTCTATCCTGATCCTACTTATGCTGATCCTGAAGCTGGTTTGTGTAACAAAATTAGTTCCCTGCACTGTATGAGAATAAAAATAGGTCTGTTAATAACGGTGCCTGATAACGGTGGTAATAACTGTCTTCCATCAATCTATTGGAATTCTCATTTGTACCAGTTGGTAAATGAACAATTAATACAATGTCATAGTAGTTTGTCAGGTACCAAAAGTAAAGTTAAGAAAATCATAGAGAAATTCGTATTTAAATAAAAAAACCCTGTACATGTAGAAAGTAATTTAAGAAAATTCTGACAGATTTATGCAATTTTTACTAGGATTTCATTATCTCATAAAAAATCAACGCTTCAGTATTTTTGTTTCATTAATTCAATATATTGAAAGTAAATTATTTTTTCTTATGTATTCCATATTTTTTAATGTTATGGATATATTTTAATATTTACATTTCCAATGTCTTTGTCTAAGATAAAATTACCAATTGAAAATGTACTTCATTTCCACACCAATGTATTGGCGCCTTTCCAAGAAAACCACGTGCAGGGCTTGACATACAGCTAGACAGGAGCAGGGCTTGGTGCACGTGGATAGGCGGAATCAAAGCATGTAAATATAAGGAATAACTGTCAGATTTTTCAATTTCATGAAGATGATCAATCGATTGGCTTGCGTGATAATTTTATGCATAAACGCCTTTGGCGGGGCCTTGCGCATGGCGAAGGAACAGTTGCTACCCATTTTATCGACTAGGTCAGTCGCGGCCGAGATACGAACTCACAACCTCCCGATCACCTAGCGAGCACTCTACCGACTGAGCTACCGTGAACGGTAATATGCCAAGGAAAAACGGTTGTTAAGGTTTCGTCAAAGGTCAACATGTTCAAAAATTTGTTTTTACAATAGCCCCAAAACTATATGAGGTATAAAGTTAAACCTTTTACAGTTTATCAATTTTTTATTGATTAACAGATAGAAAGTATCACTTGATAAAAAAAAAACATGGAAAAAATAGTAGTTGAGAAAAAGTATTGTTAAAAATGCATATATTCTCAAAAAATACACCTAATTAATTCCGTGCTCTTTGTGAAAACCATTATTGCAGAAACAAATTATGTTTATCAATGAAGGGCAAGTTGGACTTAGATAGTCTCTGGAAAGTTGTTTTCCCTGTTTATTTTGTCCAAATGTTAAGACTTGAAAGTGAAAGTACATTGCAAATGGCGGGTTCTAAAGGGGTCTTGTCTTTATACATGTCATGTTTTTAATAACAGCCTTTCAGAGACGATTCACGTCCAACTCACCCTTCAATGATAAACATATATTATTTCTGCAATGATGGTTTTCACAAAAAGGACAGAATAAAGCAGGTGCATTTTTTTAATATGCACATTTTCTGATACAATTTTTCTCAAAAAAAATCTTTTTAAAAATATTTGTTATTAAGCGATACTTTCTGTCTATTAATCAATGATATATTTATAAACTGTAAACGCTTTGACTCCAGACACAGTTTTGGAGCTTTTGCAAAAAGATTTTTTTAGACATGTTGAACTTTGACGAAACCTTAACAACAAAAATTTATATACTGCACCTAAACTAATATCCTACATTGATAACCTTTGGTCCGATTGACAAATATTCAATCTCTTACAATATATATATATATGTTTGAATAAAATTACAAATCTTCTTTTGTTCGTATTGTTAACACTTTAACTTTTTGAGAAGACTTATTTAAAAAAATGGGTTTAAAACAAACTTAAATAAATAGTCCTGGAATGTCTACCTGCGTCTGAAAGATTCACATACCAGCTTCTTAAACATTAAAAAGCTTAAAAATATTTTTGACTACTTGTACAAACTGAGTTTTTAAAAACAGAAAAATACATACACAAAATAAATCCAATGCTTACCTAAATACATGTAACTAGATACAGTTTATCGCTATTTAAACAAGACAACGCTGTTAACATGTATGTTAGTACGGATATACAGTTACAGACATTGAAAAAGTCTTACGTTTTTCAGATAGTCGCTATAGAACAACCTTGAACTAAATATGAAGAACTACGTGTCATTTTTATGTTCATCAACTCGAAAATTCGTGAAAATATAGTTTTCCTTACCCTTCCTTTTAAATTCCTGTTGAATTCCGGGCTTTCATATTTCAAATAGTTTATCGTTGTAACAAAGTTTCTCTTTGAGTACCAACTAAGGATTCTTTGTCCTTTCAAATTTAACAGAAGGTTTGATTTAAGCAAAGAGTTTATATTTGCGGTCATTTCGGGAATAATTCTTATGTAAGTTCAAAAATGCACATCTCTTTAGAATCACTAATTTATTCTTCGGAACAGGCTACTGTTATAATGTTATGAATGGACCTCTATCTCCTTATATTACGTCATCACACTCCAAAATACGCAAACATCACCATGGTAGACAATTGACAGGAGTTATCCAATTTTCTGCTTCCTTAATTGTCAGCAGCAAGCATATGGTTCATCTGGGATTCACTGCTGTGTTACCTGTAGATGACTTTGTGGTATGTTTGGATGGATTCAGATGGCAGACTTACCAGATGATCGCCTTCAAGAATTTCCGCCATTCACATCTTTTAGATTAGATGACTTTGCCGTAACAAAAAAAAATACTATAGTTTACTATCGTTAATCAGAATTCGAAAGTTTTCATCGTAGTAAATCAATTAAAGTTCCAAAGTTTTTACCATAGTAAACCAAAGTTCCAAAGTTTTTTTCTATAGTAAATAAAAGTCTCAAGATTTTCCTTACTGTAGTGAATCAAAGTTTTAAAGATTTTGTAATTACTTTTACAACTTATACTGGTAGTTAAATATATTTTATTTATATGATTTAAGATCTGTATGGGGGATGATGTTGGACTTGTGGGGCCTGTGTTTTATTATTCATCCTTATTTGAATTTGCAAATTTATTAATTTTAAATGCAATATGTACAATTGTACATTTTACAATAGAAAAAACAACTTGTTGACTAAAGTCAATGAACCTAATATTTTGGTTAAAAAATCAATTTTTAACTTATAGTTATTCTTTGTCTCCATAGATTTATCATTCATTCAAATGCTGACAATCTGCATACATATTGCATTATTATTTACACTCTGAATTGTTGAAAGTTTTTCTGTTTTTCCCCAATAATGACAAAGAGCAAGCGGCGGGTGTGACAGGACGGCATGCTATGTTTACTTCTCCAGGGCATCTGATCCCACATCTAATGTTTTAGAGGCACCTGTTTGCTCTGCTCCTATATTTCAATTTTTTGTAACAGTAAAAATCGTTTATTGGACTTTTACGAGGAGCACTGACTTTAACAGTAGAAGACTTACTTTTAAACTAGGACAATGTATGGAAGCTCTCTTACGATTTAAATACATGTATTTAGCTCAAGACTTAAACAAACGAAATTAATGGGTTATTTCAATGTACATATAAGTTGTCTTTAAGAAAACAACAACCAACCTATCCTCAACTTCCTGCCTTCACATTCAAGTCCCCCTTACATCATACCTATGATCACAAGAAAGGTTTTCTTATTTATTATCAACTCTGTATCTCCGTACATGATACAAGTTTAAATGTCCAAGTAAATCGTCAACTGTCGAAGCCAGTGCTTCTCGTAAAAGTCGATTACGAACACGGATATTGTGATTTGCGCGCAGGTATGTTAAGGCTACAGCCAAATATTCTACTTGCCTATATGAGATAACATCATAGTGAGCTATATTACGTGAATTTTAGAGATAACAATTTCAATGGCTAATTTATTTGCAAGGTCCAGTGTATTAAGGTTATCAAGTCAAGTACACACAAATATAAACCGATCATACATGTAGTATGGATATTTTAATGACTAAAACATTCTAAATTCAATTCATTGAAATTTCACAAACAGCTTCAGTAAGGGAATATTGTAGAACATACAAAAATATTGTTATTAACGGATAAGAAATTTTAACATTTGTAAAATTTTTCACTTATTATATGAGATTCATGCCAGGTAAACATATCATTCATCCAGAATCAACAGCAAAATTCTATTTCCTCTTGCATGTTAAGCGAGAGAAATACCACTTCACCAAGGAGCCGCTTTATGCTTTCGGAAATTATAGGCACACATTAGGTCACATACATATTTATTATATATTTACGCTCGCTATTGTCAAAAGTTTACACAATACATGGTGTCTAATTTAGCCTTTATTAAACAGTTTTGGACTAAAAGCTGTAATAAAATGAAAAGTTTGCCAACAACATGTATTATACACGTACGTAATAATTGAGTGCCAATTGACACTTTATCCTGATTAAACAAACGGGGTGGGACACGTTGAGAGGGGTAAGAGAGTTTTGGTATAAAAATTCATTGCAAAAGCTCAAAATCTTCTTGAAATATCGCCCAAAAACGATAGCCTTACACAAAAACAGAATATATACATTCATGACCTTGACCTTTGACCTTTTGACCTCAAACCAATAAACCAATAGTAGTTTTTCTGAGGCCACAGGGAGTGGTAATATAAAATTTCATTGCGAAATCTCATAGGGTTCTCTAGATCTCACGCGGAAAAGAAAGAGTTATAACAAAAGGAATTTATGAATTGTATGACCTTGACCTTTGACCTATGACCTCAAAATCAATAGGTTTCTTCTTTTTTTCCATAAGGAGTTGCTATGCGAATTTTCATTGCGAAAGCTCAAAGGGTTCTCGAGATATCGTTTGTTTAGAAACGAAAACATTACAGAAAGGCAGTAAGACAGACGGACAGACCCAAATCAACACCCCCCATTTTTCAAGGGGGGACAATTATAACACATATGCAAAGTATAGTGCAAATTAATGACAACCTCTTCTGGTTACATGTATAAAACAAATAATATTTAGAATGATTAAATCATTTTTTATCTCTGTATTAAAAAAAATCATGGTGAATTTAATCAATTACAATTAACAAGGTGACAAGTACACATTCAGCATGCAACTTCTACATTTTCAGCGGAGCATAGGTTTATATTCTCATCACAAAAGTCATTGTAATTAGAAGACTTCAGTCTCTCTATGTAAGAATTCTGTATCTTGTTTATATCGCTGGAGGCTGAACAATCCTCGTATCGGTATGAACTGGAGGAACTCAGAACCTGGGGCGTCAAAATCTGATCTTGAAATAGAAACATACAGCTCACTTCTGAATTTGTCCAACATTAGTTGAGTTATAAATGGTAAATGCTTTAATGTTCGAATCATATCCTTTTATGGGGCCAATCCTTGGACACAGATATGAATAGAAACATAGCAGAGATGTATACAGCTTGTATAATCTACGGGACTAGATGTAATGGATTTGCATCGGGTTCTACATACATTTTATGAAATAAGAATGCACACGTTAAATTGGTGACCGGTGGATCAGTCTCAAGATTCTGTCAATCAAATTAAAAAATGATAAAGATTTAAAACTATATGCAGACTGAAGCCACGATTTTCAGTGTTGCATGATATGATTGGAAATTCCTCAATTGAACGATATTATTGCGTCTTATCTACGAGGGTTGTCCCGTAAAATCGTGGACAAGTTGTCTATTGTGAAAAATAAACATCACTGCGTTCTGAAATTTTCACTATTATTTAGTACATATTTTAGTAATATACACAGCAAATTTCAGATAAATATATGCATAAATAAACAAATTATGAGATTTTATGCCATGTTTTGTATCACCTTACGGCGCATGGATTATAACGTCAAAGTGTATAAAACAGCGTCACGTTTCATCTTTCCTGAAAATGAAGTTGGATGAGTCCGACTTAGATTTAGGAATTTCATTGATACACATTCTTTAGTCTCCATAAACAGCCGAAGAACCAATTGGCACCCTCATGCGATCTTCTAAAGATTTATTAGTAAGTTACGGACAATATTCTCACCATCATTCAACTAATAGAAAATCTCATATCGGCGGTCTACTGTAACTGCGTCTTTTGCTATTACATTAGGAGTTTGTCCATATGTTTTGTACTTCTCAGGGACTCGATCAAAAAAAATTTCGCTAAGAAAACTCCTATTTCATTTGTATACATAAGATATGGTGATATTTTCATAATCTTTTATCTACTATGGTCATTTCAAGTCTCTAAAGGTGTCATTACAACATCGAAATAAAACTGAACTGTTCTCCGGTGCGCCGTAACGTTATAAAACGTCGCCATTTTTCGTGTGTTGTGTTTACCACTTTCCCATTTCCAATGCTCGAGAAACTGCCAAAAATTAAGCAAATGCCTTAAAATTTTTACAAAGACTACAAAATTGATTGTGGATGAAATTAGGATAATTTTAATCCAAATCTTTTTTATTTAAAACTTTTATTTTGAATTCAAACTCGTGTATTCTTTAATAAAACCTTGGTTTGTTTACCGTGCGCCGTAGAACAATACCTCGTGCACATCCGAGCATAATAAAATCTTTATTTTTGTCTATATTTTATCAAAAAAATTATCATGCACTTAAATATGGTAAATAAACATTTACTGAAATTTCAGCTTAGTGCGCCCATTACTTTTCGAGAAAAACGTGTTGTCCACGATTTTACGGGACAACCCTCGTATAAAATAAAGATTATTACAAACAGAACCTAAACTGTTTGTTTGGAAGTGTCCCGATTATGTCGACTGTTTCGACGTTTAACATAAAGATCTCTGTTTCCAATTTTAGATTCATCTTGTTTGCAGGGTTTTTTGCAGTTAGTTAAAAGAGAAAAACCCAGAGTACATCCACCTTTGTAAATATTGTGTAATCACTCTTATGCTCTGATAAAATTATCTTGCAACGGGCTTTGGTTACATACAATGTGGATGTTAAAGAAATTGAGGCTTTAATTCCATTTTTAGCGGGGTGTGTTGCAACCACTATTGAAATAACGACCACTATTGAAATAACTATATCAATAGTGGTTGAGAGTGCATTTTAATAAAAAACATAGGTGATAACCACTATTGAAATACGTCCACTATTGAAATAATTATTTCAATAGTGGTCGTTATTTCAATAGTGGTTGCAACAGGGTTGGGAAAAGGTTTCCTTTATGAATGAAGAAATGAATCAGCAACTTGGTTTAAAACATTAGCGTTTTGGTTACATGTAACTGTGTAATGCTACAAGGAATAGCAATTATCTCAGTTATATAAATAAGATCGTCTGAAAAGCATTTACCTGTGCAGTTTGGTAAGGGTCCATTAGCAATCCAATTCCCACTGGATCCACACACGTACCACTGACTGTGATCAAACTGTAAGCTCAGGCTGTAGTTCCCGCCACAGTATACTAAACAGAATTTACCATAGTCGGTCTTCCATCCATTACATACACGAGCACCATTTACTGGTACGTTTAGCTCTGGGCATGGATGAGCTGTACAATTTAAAAAAAAATGAAACAGAAATTCGTTTTGTTAAAGATATGGAGATAAAGAACAGAATTCAAGCTCGAATTTTCTTAAAACTATACAAATAGGTGCAGAGCAAACACGGACCTCAAAAATTCAGAGGTGGAATCAGGTCCTATAAAGGACTTAGCATCCCCTGCTGACCGGTCAAAACGCGCCGTGTGCACCTTTTAATTTTCAGGAAATAAAGGGAAATTCCGTCGTCAATTCATTGTATAGGTATTGGTCAATAATAGTATGTAAAACATCAGTCAGCATTTAACTCAATGATAATTATATTTACTGAAACGGTCATTTCATCTCTCAAAGAACTTAAAAAATGACTTTAAAAGAGACTGCTGATATTCATGTTTCAGAAACTTGTTTGTTATAAATTACCTCGTTTTAGATACTGTACATACATGTAAGAGCATGCTCTTGTGTTTTGAATCAACTGAGATATCTTAACTCCGTATGCAGGTGATGAAATCAAATTACTACATATTTAAGCAAGGGAAGTTAACGATTTAACAGTTTAGGTTATGACGTTTATCAAAGAGCTTGAGAGAAATAACACAAAAAATAAATGTGTTCACGCCCTTAAATATAAAACAAATCAAATAAACTTACGTCGAATTGTAATATTGAACTGACACAATGTTCGAAGACCATTGGTAGGTTTCAGTGCAACATACTGCGCGACGTAATCACCCCATGGAAACACCCAGCTGTCGTGTGGATAGTTTGATGTTATGTCTATAATTGTTCCAACAGGGTCGTGAAAAGTTGGTGCCGTCCAATTTGCAAAAATAGTTGGTTTTGTGGAGTATAGGAACATGTCATTTGGACAATTCTTCATTACTGGTGGCTGAATATCTGATCAAAATTCCATACAGAATAGTCTTTTAATCCCTAGGTCTTTAACTAGTATTCATGAATTCAAGATAGATTGACGGAAACATATCAAATGCATGAACTTACCATTTTCACAGTTGATGCCATTGTAACTTGAAGTACAGCGACAGTCATATCTGTCTAAGCCATTTACACATGTGCCATTATTCAGACAGGGGTTGCTGGCGCATGAATTCACAACTAAAAAAAATGATAAAAGTGAAATATGGAAAACAGAGTAAAAAATGCACTTAACTGGTTTTACAGTATAATTATGTTGTAATTTTTTCTTCTAGAAATATTGAAAAATATCGAAAACAATAATCGAACTTCAGACAATTGATTATGCTGTATCAGGGGCATTTTAGGTTCATATGTTTTGCTACCGGGCAGAATGTCGACTTAGGTCAGTTAGGAACAATTGATCTCAACATTAGCGAAATGGAAAAGTACAGAGAAAGAACCGAACAAATTCCGTACAGAAAGCAAACATATAAACATATATTGAAACCTGCTAGTCAGCACAGCATAAATAAAGTTAAACCATACTCTTATTGTATTGAACATGCCAATATCGCTCTAAAGCTAATTTTCTTTTTTTACCTTGACTGGAAATTTTCCATGTTTACACCAAAAAAAAAATTTAAAAAAGAAATAAAAATCACCCTATACAAATGGTGACTAATAGATGAAAATATATATATATATATATACATGCATTTGACGTCCAAGAACGCTATCGATCAAATGAACCCTTAAACAAAGCCAATATATGGGCCTCCGAATTCATTTGTCTTCTTTTACTTTGACATCAAATTATCATTTTTTAGAGATTATAAACGCAAATAAAGACTTGTCTGTGTATTTCATTATTATTCAATTAAAAATAAATATTATTTTGTATACCTTTTGACAACTTTTAAAAAAATAAAATTATGAATTTCAGATTGATGCTCAAAAACTCACATGCACATCTTGGTTGCGTTCCATTCCATAGAAAATTTGATTGACATGTTCTGGAGATTGATCCACCGGTCAGATTAAAGTGTGTGTTACAGGAGTACGTCACAGTATTACCATACGTGTATGTCGATCCCGAAACGACACCATTGGCTATTGTCCCCGGATTTCCACAAGTTATCTCTGCAATATTTAAACTTAGATCATATCTTTTTTTATCAGATAGGTGGTCTTTTATAAATCTTAAATTTGATAATAATGTATTTTAGCCTTCAACATAAATTGACATTTCACAGTGAATAAAACGCCCAAATTTCAGTTTTCTGTGAATAAAATGAAGGCAATAATTTTATAAGAACTAGAGGGTATTGAGAAAAAATTGCTTCCATCAGAAATAGGAAATTGATTTCATTTCCAGTTCCTGACCGGGACATATATCTCTAATTTGTTGTTAAAATCGTCAAGTTGACGATTCTAACAACTATTTAATACCAATTCTACGTAAATATCAAAATGACGTGGCCACGCGATGTCTTGGATTCAGCTAATTTTTTTCTCACTGAAACTTCAATGAATAAAAAGATTGACTATATGAAAGAAAGCATGGTAGTTTACCTGGTTGCCATGGAAACGGGGCTAGAAGGTGTAAATTATAGTGGATATTGCTATTTATCAATAATATCAAAAAAATATTTACTAGACAAAGCTGTTTATGTTCATATTTTTTTATATCCTTCATGACAATCAAATCTATGTAAAAAATAGCCAAGGTCACAAAGATTTTACAATTTCTAATTTTCTGATGCCAAAAAAGTGAATAATTAGTCCTCGTTACCTCCCTTGTTAGACTTAATATTTAAAGACTTTAACAAGTGATGTGAAAATTCTAGTAGGGAGATTTAGATTCAAGAAATGTTATTTTGCAAATATCATTTAAAACATTTATGGGTAAATCAAAAATAAACATTTTATTACACTATAAAGTTGGTCTAAATGCGCTTTTTCTCTATCCGAGTTATTTCCCTTGTTGGAGCTCTTCGGCATTGAAGAATACAAAATGTGTAAATTGTAAACAAGATGGCAGACAATGAAATCTGCAGTTTTTCTTCTTGTTTTGAAACATCTTGTTCAGGAAAATTCTACCTCAAGAGACTCAGAATTTGATGAAAAACAGTTGACAAAGTTGGGATAATCTTTAAGAAAAGCCAAAGGGTTGATCTGGACATGATGAGTATCACACGTATAGCTACTCGTAGAAAAGAAAATATGAGGAAATCAGGGTGGTATGGGGCGAAGGCCGAGAGGATGTTAGCTGTTCCCTTCAAGACGTCTTTGAAATAGAGATCGAGAGATACATGTAGTGGTGTGGTAGTCCCCGACCGATCCCGATTGCAATGTGTAAGTATTTTTTTTATTCATAATTCTATTCAGGTGTCACATGTACCTGCATGCACTAACTGATAATCCGAGATTCCTCTGACTCTAACCCCCGCTTTTATATTGTGACTTGTGCGCACCATCGTCGGAAACCCACGGTCGGTCTCGCTTCTCTTCGAGGTAAGAGAAACGAGACCGACCGTGGATTTCCGACGATGTGTACGCACAAGTCACAATATAAAAGCAGGGGTTAGAGTCAGAGGAATCTCGGATTAGGTAACTGACTGTATAATGAAATATAAGACAATAAAAACAAACAAAACCATGAAAACTTGGATGCACAGTTGCACATATTACATGTACATGACATTGAATCAAATACTACTGTGCAATATATGTGCCCGTTTTGGGTACTGGTATTTTATTTTCTATAAAATTCAGTATATTTGATGAAAATTGTTTGTATGAATTTATTTTTCCAAATGATAATATGCTTGTGTCCAATCTATTTTTACAAACAGGATTTGTAGAAATCATACCTCGGAAATATTAAACCTTTGACTTCTGACAATGATAACAGAATAGTGTGTTAGATTTTTTGAAATTTTAAGCAATATCAGGACTGTAGAATATTTTAAAGAATTGATTAAAAAAGTGTAAGTGTAAAATTATGAAAGTACATGCAGACACACAGATTTACAGATGCTAATAGTGTTCTAGATCTAAGTACATATACTTTGTCATACTATTGTGAAATCATTTTTGGGACCTTGATACAATGAAGTTATTTGCTCTGCAAGGTGATGTATTGTAAAGTAGGTAAAGAAATCTATCCAAGGGTGTTAGAATATGGCAACCCCATTTGTACTTTCCAAGATGCAGCTTTCTGTCTCATAATTTTAATTTTACTGATCACTGTTTTTCAGCTATATATTGCAGGTATATCAATCTTGCACACATTTTAAATATGAATAGTTTTATTTTGACAATATTGATCTGTACAGATGAGATCATTCTGATGCTGTGTACTTTACATGTCAAGGACATATTGTACAAATTAAAAATAGTCGCATTAAAGAACAAAATAAATTATTCCACATTACGTTAGTATCCATAAAACATGTATGTTTTTATTACAATTAATTTATAATATAAATACATTTCATTTTCCACTTTAGAAATTAATTGTTGTCAAATTCATTTCTACTCTTAGTCTCTATATCTCTGGCGATTTGTCCAAACTGCAGAAAAGCTTTATATGTAAACTGAAAAAAAAATGCTTGATGACAACATTAAATCCACTCCTTTATCAATCATTCCTCTTGATTCAGAAAATTTTCAGGATAACATGTAAATATTAGGTACATGTAATATATATATGATGTTCAGGATTTTAACCCAAACTTTCAAATTAAAAAATAATTTTAAATTGATCATTGCAGCCCTTGCAAGATTTTCCTAATGAAGATTCTCAGGATTACAGATCCTCTAGCAAGGAGACCACACAGGTACATGTATTGTGTATTAAGTTGCATGGATTCATGGTGACTTAAGACATGATTGCCACAACAATGCATAAAGGGAGATAATAATGTTTATAGGTTGAAAATGTATATGTTTTATATATTGCAAAATTTTAAGATTCCAGTTTTAAGTTTTTGAAACAATTTTTAAATGAATTTTTATCCAAAGTGACCAAAAATTAATGTTATTTTTTTTTTTTATTTTCATGTGAAATGACCAGAGCAGAGGACAGCCCCCCCCCCCCCCCAAAAAAAAATCACAGTGGACTGGAAGTAAATTTTACATGAAAAATACAAAGTAGGAAAAGTAACAGAAAGAAAAGAGGATCCAGTAAAAGTTGTCACTGGTGCAAGATGGACATAGAGAGGGTTTTCTAATGATCATTAATACTAAAATCCACAGCAAATTAATATTGCAAGGCTGAGCTACTTTTCAAACTTACACAAAAGGACATAAAGAAATGTGAATTCGAGGAAACCAAGCTGACATCAAATGAGAGAATATGAAGGAACAAATTTTAGCAATTTTTTTTAAGCAGGGCATCTGTTTTCCTTAGAGAATATGTGTATTCTAAATTGATTTCTTGTATTTTCAAAAAATGTCACTGTTTAAGTGAAGCATACATTCCAATTAATGTCTTGTTTATTTTTTTCTATAAAAGCAGTATTGTGCAAAGAAGCAGTTTCTTCCCTTTTTATATCCCCACTCTGCAGGAGAGGTGCCATATTGATTTATTATATACCCCCACATGGGCTCACAAATTTAGAGTTTTATATTGGCAGGCTTCACACAGTATGTCATGTATGATTAGAATATATATGAATACATTTTAACAAAACTGAGAACAAGATTAATTGTGAAACAGATTCCCCCATACATTGCAGCTTATGTCAAGATTCCCACGAGGTATCCCATGAAAGGTCTTGCCACAAGTAAAACAACTGTGAAATATGAAAATCTAGTCCAACTTCAAAAGTTGTGGTTAAGGTTAAAGTTTTTTTTAAGTCGGTCAATGTCTAAGGTCAAGGTCAAATAATTTAAAATATTTATACCCATTAAAATAACATAGTATACATGTAACTGATCATCTGAATATGCTGATAAGCAATGTGGTAATAAAAATTAATTCCACAATATTTAGCATATAAGGCCATTTAAACAAATTTGGCTGCCTTCCCCCAACAGACTAACTAAAATTCAAAACTTTTTTTTTACATTGCAAGACAGGATGGTTTTTTTTATCCATCTTATCTCATCAACAAATATTATGAAATTTTCTGGGGAAAAGATTTTACAACCTACCTACCAAGCTGACTTAATAATTTTACCCCGAGTTGGGAGAGGGCAAACAAACATTATAATCAAGATGGTCGTACCAACTTGTTTTGACATTATATTGTCTGACCTACTTTCATATTTTCATAAAATACTTTCATATCATTTATTAAATATGAGTTTGCCTTTTTACTTTGATCATACATTTTAAAAAATTAACCATTTTGAAAACAATTGTTTTGAATTTGAACATATTTTAGTGAATAAATCAAAAAGATTGGACACAATTACAGGCCATTAAAAGATTTGTAAGAATTTTTGGAAACTCACTTGTTTTATTTCATATTTAGATTACGCAAGTGAGTTAAGGCTACATATGGAGGTTTCTATGCAAAATATCTGATTAAATTCCACAATTGCTCTACCTACTGCACGGAAAATGATAAGATTTGTTTTCTTATACATTCTTGGTACCCAGGACATGCAATAGCCAGTACACATTATGACGTCATATTATGACGTCATAGAGCTCTACTACACAATTTTATATGAAACATCAACAAAATCGCTTCGGCGCAAGGGCATACCTTACTTTGTTTTACAGAAGCAAGGTATAAAAAGGACGAAGGATACTCCAAGGATTTACGATATTGCTGCACAAATGTCGGCACGGCAATTATTTAGTTACTATCTGTGCAGTTTTAAGTTTAAACAGGGTAAAAATTCACAGTCCAGTGTAAGTTTCCTAAAATTTTTATCGATTGAAAAAGTCCATAGGATTTGTGCAGCAATTTTATTAATTTTAATAATATTCCCCTTAATATTATACATTGTTTATTTTAAATTAGATAGGACATGACCTTGCACCGACTTGATTTTGTTGATATGATTTATAACCTTGAATGGGAGAGAACAATGACGTCATAATATGCACTTGCATAAATAAACTGTGGGTACTTAGTATGTATAAGAAAATCAAATTGAACTTTCTCTGTACGAGCATAAAATATACAGCTTATGAATTTTTATCAGCTCATTTGTATAGAAATATTCATATTTAGCCTTAACTCACTCGCGTAAAATAACTAGAAGCCTGATTTGTTTCCATGGCAACATTTTAATTTACCTGTCACCAAGTTAATTTCAGAAGTTCTATTTAATTATTGAAAAGAAATTTAAACACTTGGCATATATTCATACTACATAACAATTTGTTCAGTTTGGTAAAACATGTTCTTAGATGATCTTCTCTGTTATTTGTGATTAATGGAAGGGGGGGGGGGGTCATTGATGCATTCATGTCATTCAATAATTTCTAGAAAGCTGTACATTTACCCATTTATTTATTAATTTTTTTTATTCTCACAAAACATTAGAATATAAAGTTTATCTAATGATACATGGTTACAAATATATCGGTTGTCAAAATGGTGAACAATTTCATTGAATATGACTAAAAAAGTCAATTTTGGCAAATTGACAATTTTTCATGCAATAATTTCTAGAAAGTTTTTGATTTACCCATTAATTTTTTTTATTCTCACAAAACCTTAGAATATATAGTTTATTTAATGATACATGGTTACAAATATATCAGTTGTCAAAATGGTGAAAAATTTCATTGAATATGACTAAAAAAGTCAATTTTGGCAAATTGCCAATTTTCATGCAATAATTTCTAGAAAGTTTTTGATTTACCCATTAATTTTTTTTATTCTCACAAAACCTTAGAATATATAGTTTATTTAACGAAACATGGTTACAAATATATCAGTTGTCAAAATGGTGAAAAATTTCATTGAATATGACTAAAAAGTCAATTTTGGCAAATTGCCAATTTTCATGCAATAATTTCTAGAAAGTTTTGATTTACCCATTAATTTTTTTTATTCTCATAAAACCTTAGAATATATAGTTTATTTAATGATACATGGTTACAAATATATCAGTTGTAAAAATGGTGAAAAATTTCATTGAATATGACTAAAAAAGACAAATTTGGCAAATTGCCAATTTGCTAACAGCCTTAATGCTGCAATGAAAATTCGCTTAATCTTCATTCAAATATCTTTGAATGAAATTAATTTCTCAGATTTAAGTAATATGAGCTCACATAATATAATTTTCATGTGAATTTTTACTAATTAATTGAATGTGCACAAATTTAATTTAAAACAGAGCAAAATTTGCTTAATCAGAGGGTTCTAAATATAACATCCCTGTTACCATGGCAACCAAATTGAAAAGTTAGACTTTAACATCAAATTTATTAAAGACATACCAATTATAGTAAATGGTGTGAATTTCAGCTAAATCGGAGATATGTCATGTCCACGACCCTATTTAAAATTTTGATTTTTATGAGAATTGATATTAACCAATGAATCATTATTTTTTGAAAGATAAAGTCTCATAACTGCAACGATGTGTACAAATTGAGAAACGCGCGTTAGCGCGTTATGAATACTCGTTTGCACTCACCGTTGCAGTTATGAGACGATATCTTGATTCATTGTTTATATTTTCATTTTTGAACTTTCTACCTTAGATGCAAATGTGTTTTTTATTTAAAATTTGAGCCTGATTTTTCGATTTTCGCTTGTGACGTTGTAATTCCTCGGCGTTCAACGATCATGACGTCAAACTAAAACACATGCTTTAATCTTTTGGCACCCTGTCCGTGTTATGTCGTTTTGAATGCAATATATTTCCATTCACTTTATATGCAAAAAATATATGTAATGTAAATATTTGTAGATATCTATTTCAGTCAGAATCAGGTAGGTAAATGAATCCTACTATGAATAATTAGATAAACAGACAAACTGATAAATTCAGAAAATATTTGAGATTAGCTAAAAAATACCCTGTAAGCAGCAGCTTCCATGCCAGCCTGTCACACACGAGCAACTTCCATAAGACCTAAAGGTCCCTCCATTGTAACAAATTTCGTTACAATCTCCAAATTCAGAACCCATATCATTACTGGCACAGTTGGTAAATTCACGTGTGCATATGTCAGTCCTTATCCAGACTTTCCTTGTCCTGTACCGCCGGCCACCACCACAGGTCCTCGAACAGTCCGACCAGGCCGCCCAATCATCCCACCTGCAGTGACAGTAGTCCCATGTCGAAGCAATTCCACAAAATACAACTTCTGTCGAGATAATGAGGCCCAGTAGGAGGACAAATTCTCTACGAGCCATGTATGACTCCGTTCTGTAATGAATATTCATGATATTGGTAAAAGAAAATGCGCATTGTGAAATGAATTCTGTAATATACTTCCGGTTTCAATTAAAGTGTTTACATTTATCAGTGATAAATAACTAGCGAAATACATTTAATACATCAGGATTTTTTAACAATGAAAGTACAATGATATAATATAACAACAGATAAACATGAAAAATAGATGTGCTTAAATGAATGTTTAGAAGTAGGTAAAAAAAGTGCACATACCTGTAGTCAATCATTCTTGGTATGCACGACGAAGCAAAGAAAAGCGGCTATTTTAAACGTACAAGTATTTAAAAACTAAATATAAATGTACATGGTTTGGTTTATTGGTTCTTCATTTAAACTCCATATTTATAACATTACAGGTAAGTCTTGCAGAAGGTTATCCCGTCGCAATAAATTATTATTAACTGAACAGAACCGAATCTAAACTAGCCATATGAGAGACCAAGAAGAGACGTGTCAAAATTTTCATGTTTAAAAATAAAATTACAACAGTATATTCAAATAAAATTTACAATTTTTCCAATTGTTTAAAGTTACGCATCAACCTCTACAATACGTGTACATGTATACCATTTTTAGAATTATTCTGATGCTCCTTTTTCTCCATATACAATGATGTTGAAATAATAATTATCTTCTTATATTATTTAGAGGTACATGTGTATGATAAGAATCCTCATTACTCTTTTATTAAAAAAAAAATCAAGATAATCCACTTGAAGGATTACATCTTCAGAGACCAAAGCACGAATTGGTATCATGTTGTAAATTTTTAATTTACAAGGGAAAGGGGGGGGGGGTTAAACGCAAAAATTACAACATGATACAGTTTTAATTCTAAGTTTTAGTAAATTATCTTATTTGGTTATTAAGAAAAATATAAAGATTTCAATTTAAAGCAAAGCTTGATTTTTATTCAACCTTTGTATATTTTTATCGTTTAAATTTATTCATCGAAAGTAAAGTTAATAAATTGAGTATTTTGTAAATAACCAATCGTGTTAATATGTTTAAAATTTATTTTTATTATAATGTATGTTTTTGACGTTTATTTCCCAACACTGATCTGTGTACGTTTTGTAATTTGAATCTTCGCGCTAAGCTTTTAAATTTAGTTTTGAATTTTTCAATACTGTAAAACACAAAAGTAAGCATAATTGCTATTCCACATTCGGCATATTTTGAGTTAAATGTTGGAAAAGTTGAAATTTATTTACATATAAATATATTTTATTAAAGCATTTGTTGTATTTCTGATAAATTTTGGTTTAAATTTCTGTTCCTGTAACTTAGCATTGATCACTTAGAAAACCTTTGTTATATAATATTGCACAATTTTTTTTACAGGGTTTTTGGTATATTTTTAGATTTATGTAAATAAGTCTTTATAGTAGGTTGGTATCCATTAAAATGTTTCCAAAGTTTAATTATGACATTCTTTTTGAAAAACAAAACAATTTTGTTATTTTGAACTTGTAAATTTTCTTATATTTATATTTGAGACACGAAAAGCTGACTATGCATGTATTTAAATATCATACTATTGCGAGTCACTAAATATAAGTGTCGGCAACTTTTAATTCCATTCTGTGTCATTTTTTTATTACACAGTGCATGGAAAATAAGAATTGTGTCCCCTGGACTCAACAGCTGACCCCCCCCCCCCCCCCCCCAAAAAAAAAACATCTTCGAATCCACATCTTTTGGTTAAGAGGTACGATTGGTAGAGTATCCGTGTATTGTTCAAGAATAAACCATGGTACCATTTTAAAAGAAACACACCAAACTTATTTTAGCTCAAGAAAGTTGGACCCATACTTTTCAAATTAGATTACCTGTCTATGCGTTCATATAATAAATACCCAAATATACAGGAAGTTAATCTTTTTGCAATTCAATAAACCAAGCTATGCACTATGTTAATTCCCTTCATATTGAAACTATGAATCATGTCAACCATACTGTAAAAGCCATTCACACCCTCATTCCCCAAACTAACTTTCGTCAAACAAAATCTGATAGACTACATGTAACCCGAGCACTCTTACCTTCTGTAGGAAAACTTTTTAGCGGTTCGTTTGGCACAGCAACCATAAGTGACGTTAACATATTAGCAAGTCATATTAACTCACTAACAGGAACCTCCAATCAAAAGGTTAATGTGTTACATCAGCATGCTGCACATA
>NW_026936760.1:0-74258 GCF_032062105.1 Saccostrea cuccullata
AAAAGTTCGGCTAAGCCCCCCCCCCCCCCCCGCCCCCGGTTCTGACGCCTTTGAGTTCAAATAAACTTCATTCCTTAGGAAAAATGATAGACTCGATTAAGAAACTTATAATTCACATGTGTGCGCAAAGACTAAGTCTAATTTAAATACGTCTATAACCCAAATAGATGTTCCATAGACATGAATAATGTTTGTCAGACTGACTGATGATCATAACGTAGTTACGAAAAATAATATATGTTAATTCAACCTGTTAAAAATACGGACTTAAAAACAGGAAGGAGAATATAATGTTTGTTTCAGGAAAAGTCATGTGACACGTTTTTCACTATACGAACGGGGACACGTGTGTAAACCCCAAATACGAACTTTCGATAATTATGAAAAGTTCACACTAACACACATCTTTTAATCCTAACTAACCGGGGACATTTTTTCAACATATTGAAAAATGGATTTTTTCGGCTTTTTGGGGTAATTAGACATCCCTGATTTCGAATTTGGCGCTACTTTTAATCGAAGACAACCGGGGACGTCCCCGGTTGGAAGGTCGTCCCCGGTTGGAAGGTGTGTAAACAAACAAATGTCCCCGTTTTACACCTTTCACGCACGCACACATATATATATATATATATATATATATATATATATATATATATATATATATATATATATATATATATATATATAAAGCACTAAAAAACCAGCAACACTGTATATCCTAAATGTCGGATCTACCAAGTAGATACAAGGTCACGGATGGAAATTTATATATATCACTAAAAATGACCAACGACACGAACAATAGAAATTGTCAAATTTTCGGGACGCCCTGTCCCTTCCTCAGGACAAAGAAAAAAGTTAAAAAGTCATAAGAACAATGGAAAAAGAGAAACAAAAACAACTAGCACTACTACTAAACTACTACACACTAGATATTTACATACTTAATTACATGATGAATTGGAAATTTTTAAAAACACTAATAAAGAAAGAAATCCGGACCGCTATGAAATGCGTCCGGTCTATCGGGTATACTCGGGCGAAGTGCGATTTACATAATTGAACGAATTAATTATGCTAATTAATTACGACAATCAGTAAATCGTACATTGTTTCATTCTGTCAAAATGGCGTAACTTTACTTAATAACGAATAATCGAAGAAAAATAATATAGCAGGGATATTTAAACATATGAATTATGATCAATTATAAATTTTGAAATATTTAAGGACTTATTACCGGGAAAAAATAATTAACAAAGGTGTAAGCAATACATAGTTATGAGAGTTGTTCGAGAGTTGGTGACGCAAATTAACTGTAGAGTTTACACTAAATTGAGAGAATAATCTTGTTTAGTATCATCAGGAATTGGGTCTAGTTGACGTTCATTCTGGTGAAGTCATTCAGTTTGTTAATGCCATTAGGGCGGAATGACTTCAATCTGTGCATCCAGAACTTTTCTTTGCTTTTTCTCTGAGCATCTGTCCATCTTGGGTTATGGTCAATCACCACGACTGTCATGTCCTCCCATTTGTGACCCTCAAGGTTGAAATGTTCCCCAACGGGTTCATTGAGTTTTTTGGTCCTAATGGTCGAACGGTGGTTATTGACTCTCCTGCGGAGATCTCCTGTTTCACCAATATACTGTTTGGAGCAAACTTTGCAACTGATGAGATAAATGCAGTTGTCAGTATGACAGGACAAATTCCCTAGTATTTTGTAGCTGCGGCCTGTAACAGGGCAGTTAAAACTGTCTGTGTCAGTGCTGTGCTTGCAAAGAAGACATCTTCTGTCAGAGCAAGTTTTAAAGCCCCCGTTAGGTAATGGGTTGTCCAGTCTGGTTCTTACTACCATGTCCTTTAGGTTCCTTGGGCGTCTGTATGCAGCCAATGGGGGTTCCTTAAAGACCTCTGCCATTCGTTTGTTTGAATGGAGAATTGGTAGGTTCTTTTGAAGGATACCGCTAAGGTTCTTAAGGACGGGATGGTATGTGGTTACCAGAGGGACCCTGCCGCTATTGTCTTTCTCCTTGTAGCGTAATAGGTTTTTCCTGTCATGTCCTGCCATCTCATCAATAGCTGTTTGTACGGTGCGGGCATTGTAGCCTCTTTTGCATAAGTGGGACTTAAGAAGACCACTTTGCTCCTGATATAAGGCAGGGGACGAACAGATGCGTCGAATTCTGGTGGCTAGACCCTTAGGCACTCCCTTAAAAGTGTGTGGGGGATGACAGCTAGAGGGCATAAGATATAGGTGGGAGTCTGTGGGTTTGGTGTGGAGTCTGAATTCGATTTCACCATCAATCAGGGTAGATGTAGTATCTAGGAATACGTTTTTCGAATTAGATACGTCTACTGTAAATTTGATCGATTGATGAAAGGTGTTGGCAAACGTAATGAATGCCTCGAGGCTCTCGCGACATTCCACCCACTTCATCTCTATATCGTCTATGAAACGCAACCAGCTATGGGGCCTAAATGGTGCTTGAAGTAACAAGTTGCGTTCCAGTCTGCCCATGAAGACATTGGCATAAGACGGTGCCATTTTCGTACCCATAGCAGTGCCATTAACCTGCAGGTAATGTTCTCCATTAAACATGAAGTTGTTGAACTTGAGAACATGTTCAAGGAGCTTAGCAAGGGACTCTGTAGAAGGAATTTGTATGGACCTACTTTCCCAGACTTCTCTACAGGCTTCGATACCCTCATCGTGTGGAATATTGGTGTACAAAGATGTGACGTCCATAGTCACGAGGAGGGTATGATTTGGGAGGCCAGTAGAGGGCGTCTTGTTAATGTAGTCCGTGGTGTCCTTGAGATAGGATGGCAAATTCTCTACGTGTGGACGGAGATGTAAATCAATGAATTCAGAAATTTTCTCCGTGGGGTGTCCAATTGCGCTGACTATGGGGCAACCTGGCATGCCTTCTTTGTGTATTTTAGGAAGCAGATAAAATTGTCCTGGTCTACAGTCAATAGGATTTAAGGTCTCATAGACGTTGATACCAATCTCATTTTTCTCAAACATATCGTCAAGAGTTTTGGTAATGGCGGTGGAGAATTCTTTAGTAGGGTCAGAGTCCAGTTTCTTATAGAAACGTTCGTCTGAGAGTTGTCTTTGGGCTTCCGCCATGTAAGTCTCTTTATCCATTACTACAACTGTAGAGCCTTTGTTTGCTTTCTTGATTACAATGTCATCCCGATTTTTTAATGATTGTAAGGCAGATCTCTCTTCCTTACTCAAATTGTCGGGAGTCTTGTCTGGCATTGAAAGGAGCTTCTCTATGTCTGACTCAACGGCGTCAATATACGACTCAAGCGCGCCGCACTTGCCCGGTGCAGGTGACTGGGAACCTGCACCGGGCAAGTGCGGCGCGCTTGAGTCAAGTTCAACAACTTCATGTTTAATGGAGAACATTACCTGCAGGTTAATGGCACTGCTATGGGTACGAAAATGGCACCGTCTTATGCCAATGTCTTCATGGGCAGACTGGAACGCAACTTGTTACTTCAAGCACCATTTAGGCCCCATAGCTGGTTGCGTTTCATAGACGATATAGAGATGAAGTGGGTGAAATGTCGCGAGAGCCTCGAGGCATTCATTACGTTTGCCAACACCTTTCATCAATCGATCAAATTTACAGTAGACGTATCTAATTCGAAAAACGTATTCCTAGATACTACATCTACCCTGATTGATGGTGAAATCGAATTCAGTCTCCACACCAAACCCACAGACTCCCACCTATATCTTATGCCCTCTAGCTGTCATCCCCCACACACTTTTAAGGGAGTGCCTAAGGGTCTAGCCACCAGAATTCGACGCATCTGTTCGTCCCCTGCCTTATATCAGGAGCAAAGTGGTCTTCTTAAGTCCCACTTATGCAAAAGAGGCTACAATGCCCGCACCGTACAAACAGCTATTGATGAGTTGGGGGGACATGACAGGAAAAACCTATTACGCTACAAGGAGAAAGACAATAGCGGCAGGGTCCCTCTGGTAACCACATACCATCCCGTCCTTAAGAACCTTAGCGGTATCCTTCAAAAGAACCTACCAATTCTCCATTCAAACAAACGAATGGCAGAGGTCTTTAAGGAACCCCCATTGGCTGCATATAGACGCCCAAGGAACCTAAAGGACATGGTAGTAAGAACCAGACTGGACAACCCATTACCTAACGGGGGCTTTAAAACTTGCTCTGACAGAAGATGTCTTCTTTGCAAGCACAGCACTGACACAGACAGTTTTAACAGCCCTGTTACAGGCCGCAGCTACAAAATACTAGGGAATTTGTCCTGTCATACTGACAACTGCATTTATCTCATCAGTTGCAAAGTTTGCTCCAAACAGTATATTGGTGAAACAGGAGATCTCCGCAGGAGAGTCAATAACCACCGTTCGACCATTAGGACCAAAAAACTCAATGAACCCGTTGGGGAACATTTCAACCTTGAGGGTCACAAATGGGAGGACATGACAGTAGTGGTGATTGACCATAACCCAAGATGGACAGATGCTCAGAGAAAAAGCAAAGAAAAGTTCTGGATGCACAGATTGAAGTCATTCCGCCCTAATGGCATTAACAAACTGAATGACTTCACCAGAATGAACGTCAACTAGACCCAATTCCTGATGATACTAAACAAGATTATTCTCTCAATTTAGTGTAAACTCTACAGTTAATTTGCGTCACCAACTCTCGAACAACTCTCATAACTATGTATTGCTTACACCTTTGTTAATTATTTTTTCCCGGTAATAAGTCCTTAAATATTTCAAAATTTATAATTGATCATAATTCATATGTTTAAATATCCCTGCTATATTATTTTTCTTCGATTATTCGTTATTAAGTAAAGTTACGCCATTTTGACAGAATGAAACAATGTACGATATACTGATTGTCGTAATTAATTAGCATAATTAATTCGTTCAATTATGTAAATCGCACTTCGCCCGAGTATACCCGATAGACCGGACGCATTTCATAGCGGTCCGGATTTCTTTCTTTATTAGTGTTTTTAAAAATTTCCAATTCATCATGTAATAACTGACCTAAGTGAAGGAATATTAATATTAATATAGAAAGCATAGAGAAATTCACTTTTACAAGGATACTCACTTCCGCCCCGGCCCGGGGTTGAACTCTCGACCTACGGAATCTGTCTCCTAGCAGTACAGGAACAGCGCGTTAGTCCGCTCGGCTATCTAGGCAAGTTAAAAAACTTGCTTTCGATACCGATGGAATTCTCACAACGCTGCCCTACACTACACGGTCATTGAGAATGGAAGTGAGATACAGTTATTTGGACATTAGTTTTAAAAACTACTTTCATTAGTTTGACTCTGCAAAAATCTCCGCTAGGGTCCCCGTGTGTTTACATTTTGTTTACTCATAGTCCAGACCAGCAGCAATAGCCCGTGGCTATATAAAGCCACCGTCTAAAAAGCACAAATTAGATGACACCTGAAAGGGGGTGTGTGAATATTAATACTACTTGAGAATGCCTTCATATTAATACAGCATATGACTTTGCTGTTCCTAATAAAAATATTAAAATATTTCTTAAAAAACATTTTTCTTCCTATATATAATTTCATAACAATTTGAATTTGATTCCCCCTTGTTTCCCTCCCTACCCCAAAGGGCCATGATTTGAATAAATTTAAATCTTTAATATATATAAGGATGCTTAGATGTCAATATTACTTAACATAGCTTTTCTGTTCTTGGGATTTTTCCCTTTATTTTTTTAAATAAAACTTTGATCCACCATTGTGACCCGACCCTACCCTTTGGGGTTATGATTTGAACAAATTTAATTTTACACTACCCGAAAATGCTTCCATATAAATACTTGTATCACTTGTCATGGCTTTGCTATTCTTGAGAAGATTTTTTATAACATATTTTCATGTAAAGCTTGGATACCCCATTGTGGCCCCATCTTATCCCTGGGGGTTATGATTTGAACAAACTAGAATCTAAACTACCTGAGGATTATTCCATATATATATTTCACTAATCATGGATTTGAAGTACTTCAGAAGACGGTTTTAAAAGACGTCCCTGTCTAGACCTATGTCAAACTTTAATCAGCCATTTTGGCCTCACCCTATGCCCGGGGTTGATGATTTGAACAAACTAAAATCTACACTAATTTAGCATGATTTCCTGGCCCAGTGGTTCTTGAGAATAAGATTTTTAAATATTTTCCCTATATATTCATATGTAAAATTTGATCCACCATTGTGGCCTTACACTTCCCCCGGGAGTCATGATTTGAACCAACTTGAATCTACGATACATGAGGATGATTCCACATTAGTTTCATCTTTCCTGGCCCAATGGTTCTTGAGAAGATTTTTAAAGGTTTTCCTTTTATACTCCTATGTAAAACTTTGATTGGCCATTGTGGTTCCACCCTTCCCCAGGGGTCATGATTTGAAAAAGTACACTACCTAATGATGCTTACACATGTGTTTCATCTTTCTTGGCCCAGTATTTTTTGAGAAGATTTTTATTGTTTTCTCTCATATCCTCCTATTTAAAACTTTGATTCCCCATTGTGGACCCACCCTACCCCCGGTGGTTATGATTTAAACAATCTTGAATCTACGCTACCTGAGGGTGTTTCCAAATGAGTTTCATCTTTCCTGTCCTAGTGGTTCTTGAGAGGAAGATTTTTAAAAGATTTTCCCTATATACCCGTATGTGAAACTTTGATATCGCCATTTTGGACCCAACCTACCCCCGGGGGTCATGATTTGAATAAATGTGAATATACACTACCTGAGGATGCTTCCATATGAGTTTCATCTTTTCTGGTCCAGTGGTTCTTGAGAAGATGTTTTTTTTAAAAATGTCATGAAGTTTTCACTAATTCATAATTATTTCCCCTTGGAAGAGGGCTTGACCCTTCATTTTACTAAACTTGCATTTCCTTTACCTAGAAATACTTTGTGTTTAGTTTGGTTGAAATTGGCCAAGTGGTTCTTGAGAAGAAGATAAAGATATTAAACGTTTACGACGACAACGACAACGACAGACAATGGACAAATTTTGATCAGAAAAGCTCACTTAAGCGTCTAGCTCAGATGAGCTTAAATGGTTTACAGACAGACGGACGGTTAAACAGCTCGACAGACAGACAGTCAGACGAACGGCGGACGCATTACAATCGCATATACTCTTCTTTTTCTGACCACTAGAGCTAAAGTGATACAATTATTACCATTTTGACCCCCACATAACTGTTTGTGGACTGCTGTTTATCCTTGGAATGATCTCGCCTTCTTTTCAGTATGTATATCAATCCAGTTATCATTAGAATACTGAAAAATGCCAGAAAACCAAGCGGGATAACGATTCCAAATCCAATACCAGATCTGTCTTTTCTACAAATGAAGCATCATCATGCTTTATTTAAGAGAATGAAGACTTGTGCTTCCATTACATATTTTCTTTACAAAATCTGAACGAGAATTCAGTTGGCATAAACACTTTCCTAACTTGCCTTTACCTTGCAACTATTTTTTCAAATAGAGATGTTATTCTTTTACATTAAAAATGGAAATGTTAATCTCAAATTCATCTTTGACAAACTTAAAACAACCTGATCTCAATTCTGTTTTTTATATTATTAATTTTGAATATCATTATGACTATGTAAATGCACCCTTCTGAATAAAAAGATTTATTACACGTAATATTAATGAGAAAAAAGGATATCTGAATTTCGTCCCACCCTAATTCAAAGGAACATGATTTGAAAATTTTTTTTAAAACATGATGCCCGTATCCTTCTATCTCGAGAGGAATTAATGTCAATCTGTCATTTCCATTGTCTAAATATTTCTCTTTCCTTTATTTCTTTCTTATTTACGAAAAACCCTTTATTTCTTTACCTTTTCTTTGCTTAAAATCGTCCCAGTAGCATAATTTTATGACAATGTCTTCAAATGCTTTACTGTATACATGTAGCCCCTCTGCTTTCAAAAGTTAGGCTTGTTGCATTGAAATGCCCGTCATTTAAAAGAATACTCCGAGCAATGATTTTGACAAGATTTTTAATGGAAATCTGTTTTTGCATTAACCATGCATTTTCAAAAATACAGTATTCAACTGTGAATGTTACTATCTCTATGCCATTTTATGCAAAATACAAGACTGCATTTAGCGTTTTTTCCTGCTTTTTTCCAGGTTTGTGATCATATTCGTATGACCGTTCACGGTAGCTCAGTCCGTGATCGGGAGGTCGTGAGTTCGTATCCGCGACTGAGCTAAGTCGATAAAAAATGGGTAGCAACTGTTCCTTCGCCATGCGCTCGGCACATTGAAGTGAAAGTTGTGGGTCCTTCGGATGAGACCTTAAAAACCGGGGGCCGTGTCAGCTGCAGGCGTTGGCACAATAAAGATCCCTCACTGCTCAATGGCCCTGAGTGCCGAGTAAAGGTCAAAATTTGAAGCCCTTCATTGGCACACGGTGTCGTCTCCAAATGATTGAAAAATTTTGTAGAGGGACGTTAAACTATATACAATCAATCAATCAATCGAAGGAAGATAGACCTGGTAATTGATGATATCTCCTTCTTGAATATTACATTTGAATTCATTGATAAAACAAGTACCTGACCATTTAACGAGTTCCAAGTGTCCTATACATGTACAAGTAAGTTTATTATAAAACGATTAAACTACTTATGAAATGATAACGAATTAAGAACTGCATAAAAATTACTTTGATTTATCAACACCATCATCAACTTCAACAGCAACTTGTGAATTCTTTGCGTAACATTCTTGATCTACAAAAATGAAAATTAAAACCTGTCAAGCATTCATAGTCTAAATCAGAATATGCTTTTTTGTAAAGATGTATGAGTAATTTTGAAACCTTTCTTTATATTATACTCATATTTACATTGTAATGCTGGATGGTTTTAGTGTTTATACGAGGGGTTATCAAAACGTTCGTAGACTGAGGCTATGAAATTAGTACTATGTAGTTTGTGTTTACAAAAATTTATATGGGACATAAAACAACAAAAAAAAGAAATGTTGAAAATTTTAGCTTGATACGTTCAATATTTGCCAAATTATTATAAACTAAAAACAACATTATATGTTCACCGGGCGCTATCGCCGTTTAGTTTCATCACGTCCGACAACGTCATTGTTTTTTAACGTTCGATTTTTTTTACCTTAAACATTTTTGATGAAATTCTCTGGAGCTGAATAAGGACTTAATCCCGCCTGGTTTATATGACTTTACAATGTCATGAACAGTGACTTTCAATGAATTTAATATTTCAAATGGATTTATATAATGAGTGAGATCCTCACTTGAGTGTAATATCTTCAACACATGAACAACGTCATTTTTTGGCGTGATTGATTTTTCACACCTTGACTACAAATCGACATTAACTGTGTATCCCTTTTCTCTCTGAAACTATTTTGACCATAAAAGAAAAGTACTCTGGGTTTATATTATTTCTCTGTAGCCAGTTTAAACATATCTTATTCTATACCAGTTTTTTTCAGGGCCAAAACTTTATAGGATATTGGAAAAGGAAACCCCTTCCTCTTTTGACGTCATTTTTAGGCCTTTTTTGTTTAGACACCCCATGCAAAATTTACAATAAAATTTCATAGAACTTCCAGAATGAAATGCAAATTTCATATTTTATTTAACAATTGTGTCCCAACACATACCTGAACTAGCGGGGTTTTTGGATGTCAAATGTTCATATCAAAAGAGTTTTTCTCAGTTACACTTACATGTAGGTCGCAAAAACGTCGTGTTCGAGGTTGCACCGCCTGGACAAACCATGGCTTACATAAACATTACTAATTTTTTTTTTTAATCCATGATTCATTGTTTTTTCTTCAGATCGAAAAGATGATTCTAACTAGATATCTTAAAATTTATTGATATACCTAAAGCTGTTTTAATCTTATGGCGCTAGTCCACTAACTTTTTGACAACCCCCTCGTATGTGTTATTAAAAGATTGTTTATCTGTGTATTTTATTTATGTATCTGTTCACGTATTAATATTGTTTAGATTAATTAATTAATAATTAATATTGTAATTATATGATTATTGCTAGCGCTCTCGAGCGCAAGCAAGTACGTTAATCCAAATTCCTGGAATTCTTCGGCTTCACAGTCGAGCATTCTGTGAAAACTGTACAGGTGGCAGAGGATAGTTTCAGATTAGGTACTGGTAAACAAAAATAGAGAAACCTAAGGTTTGAATGCATGTTAAAGGTAATTTAATGGCTAGAATATTTTATGGGTGCATTTGGAGGGAATTGGTGGCCTTGTATGTTTTATTGAAATATGACACCTTAGTGTCACTACTACTGTATATGGGATATGGACTAGAAATACGAAACTAAGATCAAAAATCACTTTTCCGGTTTATCACCAGAAAAGCGGGGGTGGGTTCATAGGATGAATTTCAGCTAGAAAACGAGGTGGTCGAGCCATTATCTCTTGCTGTTCAGTAGTATGTACAAATATCATTATGCAATTTGTTGGTAGCTTAGGTCATTAATTACCACGGGCCTGGAAACAGTTGCAGCTGCGGCGAAATAGTGAAAATAGGCTTGATTTGCATGAAGTTTTGAGATTCTCCCTGTGCCATCATTAGGGCTCATTGTGTAAGTTGTACATGTTTTATTCCTAAAAGCTTCAAATTCCTCAAGGGACTGTATCATACTTTTATTACATGTAGAGAGAAATTTAAAATCAGCTCAATATCAAGTAAACCGTCAGTCAAACGTTTTGATTTAGAAAAAAAAATAATAATAAAAAGGACAACTATCTTCTGCCACCTGTGAAAACTACTAAAGAAAGACCGAACGATAAAAAATTTCTTTGTACAATTAAATAACTTTGTTTATTTATTGTGTACATGTAGCTTACACTTTAAAGATAACTACATAATTGTAATACTTCAAATTTTCCCTCTCATCTAACGGAAAAGCACGAGTCATTATCTGATTATTCTAAACAAAGACAAGGGATTTTTTTTTACGTCTAAGCAAAAGATAAACTCTATTTTCAAGATCTAGACCTCACCACAGTAAAAATATATTCAATAACTCGCTATCATGGCAATGTAGGCCAAGCAAAAAAATTCCATAAACAAGGATTTACACTAAAAATTACGAATAAATACATTATTTATATTTAAAAAATCTGTGTGAGGCTTTTAAGTAGCTTCAGAATTGAAGCTCTCCGAAAAAATATTTTGACAGACCGGGCTTTTAACCTAACAGTTCTTGACAAAGATAACCCAAAGGGCCAAGCTACTTCGCATCGTCATATTTGGAACTCTCTGGAAACTACAATGGGTCAACACCCCCCCCCCACCCACCCCCATCGTTTCTATAAAAAACACTTCACAAAATAATATAGCTTTATCACACCCCAACCTCGTTAAACAATTAAAAAAATCAGCAAAATAAATCACTTAATCACGGACCTTCCTTTCTGTGTTTAAAAATTGCTACGGCGCTATAGCTCAACTATCTTTTTTCAAAGATAAACTTGTTATATCACATTTAACGTCGGGTTCGTTACCGACTTAAATTTGGGTCAGTCCTTTCAGGCTATACGTCTGTTAAACTTATCTGTAACGTTCCCAACGGTCGGATTATTGCAACCTCAGTACTAATCTGACATAAGCTGCGAGATGGTACATGTATCCACCATTCCCTTGACCTTAAGACTATTCATTCTAACTTATTTATTATTTTTAATTAAGAAACATTTGTTATCCTTTGTAAATGTGTTATTCTCTATAAATCACTGAATCTGGACATACATGAACATACATATCTGTATCTCACAAGTCTGAAAAATTTGAATCGGTCACCAGAAATCTATAGTGCCAGAGTTTATATTTATTGCTAACAGAGAGAGAGAGGTAGGTGGGATTTGTAGCATTTGAATGTTCGGAATCAAGAGCATGTGAATGAAATATCAAAGTACTCAGAAGTACAGAGAGCCGGGCTCATTTATAGAGTAGAATGAATTTCTTACATGAATCACGTTTATATTCTGATGAAAAAATTATTTTAAAACTATCAATATAAATGATAAGACACTGACAGTGAGTTTTTCAATCCTAATACCACGATCCGATTTTGTCAGAATCAGAATTAATCTGGTACCGCAGCTGAATGTAAACAAACAGGCCAGTCTGCATGGTTCCCTCTCCGGTTTTATCTCGTATGAGTCGAGAACTACGGTAACACTGATTATCGAAAATCCCTACACTAATGAACTATGTTCTTTGACTTATGAGGCTTTCAAAGTAATTACTACTAATGTTTATTTATAAAGATAAAACTTCGTTTTATTTTTGTTGCTTTATTTAGCGTTTGTATTATCTCAAAAGCGGTTGAGAGTAAGAACTATATTTTTGCACGTAACTTTAAAATAGCGACTATTGGGTTAACATCCTGCCTTAAACAGGATCACATAAGCCGGCTATTGCTCTTTGAGCAATAAGCCCGGCTAAAAATTAATGTGTTTTTTGTTTGATAATATGATCAAACAATTTCCTTGTGTTATAATTTCATGCAAATTATCAAGCATGTATATTGCTTGATCATATCATAATACCTAAAAATAAGAAATTTATGCACTAAGTTAAATTTAAATCCAATTGGGACATACAACAATGCATGTTTCCATTTAAACATAAAACAATTTTCATCTGTATTCTGTTTCTTTTTAGAACCTTTACTATATTTTTCAGTGGCATTTATTTTTACAATCTCAATTACATGTACATATCAAGTTATCAGGATTTCATGTATTAAGTCTAGGAATCAACGTCTCTTGAGTTCTAATCGTCTTCTTTCTTCCAATTTTTCTTTTATTTGAATATCTTCTTTCAATTAGGTTTTATTTCTGTGATTAATTTTGTAAAACTTCCTCTATTTATCAATTTTTTTTTTATTCTGGATAACTATCTACAAAGTTCCATTGACATGAACTGGCGACTTGTTTTGATAAATCAATCAATACTTCTGATGTTTGCTTTTTAGTAAATTTCATATGCAAAATGAATATGCCCTGTTTTTTAATGAAGTCAATTAATTGATCATAATCAATTCAAAAGGTACATATAATTATTTCCAATGTTTTTGTTATAAATAATATATGAAGTCTATTTACTAAAATTTAATTTAAAAATCTGTATTTTTGTTCTACTATCAATACATCTAGGAATGTTAATTGTTACATGTTCTCTGAAACACCATGCATATACAATAAGCATTTACTTGTCACGAACAAAGTATATCATTTTTCATAATGGAGCTATTCTATGATATAGCTATAAATAATATTATCTTACATCTAAAACTTTCCGTTGATGGAAATGACTTTAAGCAAGGGTGAGAATAGTTTCTACAATCTGCCTTATAGTTGCGCTGCACTACAGCTCCTAGACTGTTGAATTCACAACAATATTCTGAAATATAAAATTCAATCTGATGAAATTAAAAGATATTGAATTATGATAATGAACATCAATGTATACAGTAAAATTTGCTCAGTATCAACACATACATTGAGAATTCTTGGATATAGCGAAGTTATCTTGGATCCATTGCTATATGAATTTAATGAAACCTTTATATGCATATGGCAACTTACAGATAATTATAGCGAAGTAATTTTAAAGGTACCAGTGACTTCGTTATAATAGAGTTTTACTGTATTATTATATGTAAAAAAAAAAAAGGACATTTGTTCATCCATTATAAATGTTTTTTTTTTGTTTTATGTCCCCATTTTCGAGAAAGCGAGGGGACATTAAATCTCATTCATCTGTCCGTCAGTCTGTTTGTAAGTCCGTCACAAAAACTTTAACCTTGCATATAACTTTTGATTAATAGGGATTATGACTTTCATATTTTACAAGTGTACACCTTATGAGAAGCCTATTTTGGGGGTACCACCAAATTTGACCTTTTGACCTTGGAGTTTGACACAAAAATTCCAAACTTTTATTTTTCATCATTACTTTTGAATATCAGATAATAGGACTCTTATATTTTTCCAATATGTATTATGTGTGGCAAGACCTTTCATTCCATACCAAGAACTTTGACTTTTTTGACCTTGACCTTTGAGATGTTCATACTTATGATAAAGCTTTAACCTTGGCTATACCTTTTGAACAGTAAGGGCTAGGGCTTCCATGCTTCACATACGCAATTCTTATTAGAACACATTTCATTGGATACCAACAGTTTTGTCCCTTTGACCTTGACCTTGGAGTTTGACGTACTCTTTGAAAACTTTAACCTTGGCCACAACTTTTGAACGGTAGATACTAGGACTTTTATATATCACATATCGTGTTTGTTAAAAGACCTTTCAATCGATACAAATAACGTTGACCTTTTGACTTTGGAGATATCCTAACTTACATGAAAAACTTCAGCCTTGGTCATAATTTTTGAATGGTATGGGCTAGGGCTTTCATACATGTACTTCACTTATGTAATCCTTGTGAGAAGACCTTATTTTTGACACCAAGAACTTTGACTTTGACCTTGGAGTTAATTAACATTTGGAGGGTTAGTGCTAAGGTTTTCATATTTCACATATTTTATCCTTGTGACAGAACCTTTCATTTGTTATCAAGAATGACCTTGGAGTTTGACTTCGGGTTATAAAATATTTAATTTGCATTTTTAAAAAGTTAAATCTTCGTTATGTTGCAATACGGGCTCATCAGGGCTTCACAAATGCATTTTGTTCCTTATATTGAGAAGAAATTGCTTTCATATTTTGTCCTGCGACAAGATATTTCCGAGCATGCTATGATTTCTGACTCCTTGACCTTCATGAATGACCATATTATTGTTTTAATCAACTTTAGTGATAATTTCTAAATGACATATGATCGGGCATTCATATTTATTACAACATGTCATCTCAACCACAAAGACACCGAAAGCAGGGAACCTCAATTCTTTCAAGTTGCTTGTTTCTATTGTTTTGTGTTCTTATCTTGATTATTTGTTTAACTTAAGAAATTTGATATTCTTAATCATAAAAGTTTATTTCAAAAATTCACAAGATTCAGATACACTAGTACCTTACGAAAAAGAGGCCCGTGAACCGCATCGCTCACATGAGCACTGTGAGAGGAACAAGCAAAAAATCAGTACAGTAAATGCATAAAGGTGGGTGATTATGAAAAATCAATTCAGTAAATGCATAAAGGTTGGGGGGGGGGGGTTAAGATTTTTGTTCATAAATTCAAATTGATGCAAACTTATATCTGCACTTACTAAGATGATTACAGTTTTTTATTAACTGTGGTTTTTCCCTAATAAGTTTGAACATTGACTGTTGTTGAGTCATGATTTTAAAAAATGCATATTCACTGTGTCTGAGGGTCCTTCCATATCAACATGATCAATCACGACTTAGCTGTTCTTTAGAATATTTTTCCTATCTATTCTTTGAATCTTTGATGGAAAATTGTGGTTAAAGGTCAAAATTTAGACAAATTAATTTCAATCTACACTACCTAATCATGCTTACATATGATAATAACAATAGTAA
Source organism: Saccostrea cuccullata (assembly GCF_032062105.1). NCBI lineage: Eukaryota > Metazoa > Mollusca > Bivalvia > Ostreida > Ostreidae > Saccostrea > Saccostrea cuccullata. The sequence continues at coordinate 15,618 of NW_026936760.1, forward strand.
TACTTTATATAGAGAAGGTAACCCGAATAGTGCGAGCATTAGTCTTCCTAGGGGCCTTCTTGAAAACCAATATACAACGCATATGTACAATAAATAGAATTACAATCAAGAGACAATCAATAGTATATTACAAAGAAATAAAACATCAACATTTTAGTATAGAGAGAGAAAAAAAAATCACATAGTACCATTGCATTTCATAAGTAGAAAATTTTCAATATTTCTTTTAAATATTGCAAGGGATAGGGTTTTCCTTATATTAATTGGTAGCTCATTCCAGATATCAACCCCTGAATAATGTAAAGAATGTTTTAAAATGTTTGTTGCATATTTTGGTAATCGAAGTTCGGAATGTGTTTCTGAGCGTAACGTGTATGATCCAGAACTTTGAGATTCAAAAAGATTATGCATAAAATCGGGAAACATAATGTAAAATCACATATTTCGTGGTTTCAGTAAAATCTCTTGGTTCATGCGGATTTGAATTCGTGGATGAAGAATTTTGAAGTAGTTATATAATTATGTAAAATTTTACATTTCATGTTGGACAGGTATTCATGGGTCTCTTCATACCTCAAAAACAACGAAAGTTAAAACTCCACAAAAAAATTGTGATTTCAAAGTACCATGAAATATTATGAACATTAGAATGATTTTCTGTAAATATAAAAGTTAAAAAACCGTAAACCAATCTAGAGTGTTGAATAAAGGCATTGGAGGTGTATAATATTTTTCATTAAAATAATCCTAGCTGCTTATTTTTGTAATCTGTAGATTCTATCCAGATGCGTTTGAGGACAGTTTCCCCAAATGGATAGTAGACAATATACAAGAGGCCCATGGGCCTTATAGGTCACCTGAGAATCATGCAACAACTTTCAAATGATAGAATTTGGATCAAGTTTTAAGGTAGATGTTATGGCATTCACAATTTTGAAAGAAACTGGCAGTCTGGCACCATTGCTAATCATAACTATGAACTTTGCAATCGCTTAGTTTGGTTACTTAAAGGGGTTGGGTGGTCGTGGCCATTTTTATACTATTTCTATCTCCTTTAGAAGAAGAGCTCTATATAAAGATAAACAAAAATACATGTAATCAAATTTTAAAACAAATATGTGTATATGTATGAAATTTTTCTTTGTCAAATGATAGTTGACGGCTAAAGATATCATATCATTTTCGCTATATCTGGTGGTTAATTTGTTGTTAATTTGTTGACCCCAAGCCTCCTTAATACCCATGGGCTGGATAGGGGAACAAATACCACACATGAACCCCTGACCCTAGGTCTACACATTGCACAATTTTTGAAAAGGCACACTTGCTTATCAAAAATGATTGATTAAAACCAAGGAGCAGAATTCAAACAATTCATTTTCAGTATTAAGTAGAGCCCTACCCCCCCCCCCCCTCAATGGTATCCCTGACCCAGGAGCCTGAAAGTTCACAATTCTGGAAGAAAAACCCTTGCACATCATAACTATATAGGTAGTTCATCTGCTTATTACCTAGGAGCAGAGAAGAAGTTTTCAAAAAATTAATATATATTTTAAATATATAATCATTATAGAGCCCCGCGCTAACACCAGGACCCCTGACCCTGGGGCCAAGAAATTCACAATTTTAAAAGAGGCACTCCTATTTATCATTAGTATGTACTTTATAAGTTATTTTAATTAATAGCTAGAAGAAAAGAAGAAGATTTTCAAAGCATTTATGCATTTTTACTATTTAATAAATAGAGCCTCGTACTAACACAAGAACCCCTGACCCTGGGGCCACAAAATTCACAATTTTAAAAGAGGCACTCTTACTCATCATAGCTATATACTTGATTATTTTAATTATTACACAGAAGCAGAGAAGAAGATTTTCAAAGAAATAATGCATTTCACTATATAATCTATATTGCCCCGCCTTGCACTAGAACCCCTGAACCTGGGGCCATGGAATTCACAATTTTAGAAGAAGCACTCTTGCTCATCATAACTTTATACTTAGTCAGTCTATTTAATACCCAGAAGCAGACAAGAAGATTTTCAAAGAATTAATGTATTTTCACTATATAATCATTATAGAGCCCCGCCCTAACACCAAAATCCCTGACCCTGGGGCCATAAAATTCACAATTTTAAAAGAGGCACTCCTGCTTATCATAAGTATATACTTAGTTAGTTTATTTAATACCTAGGAGCAGCGAAGAAAATTTTTAAAGAGATAATGCATTTTCACTATATGATCTATATAGCCCCGCCCTAGCACTAGAACCCCTAACCCTGGGCCATGAATTTCACAATTTTGGTAGAGGACTCAATGCTGATTACAATCATACAAACAGTTTGACTGCTTGATGTCCAGGAGTAAAGAAGAAAATTTTCAAAGATTGCACTAATTTTAGTGGTTTTGGCCCCACCTCCCAGGCCCCAGTGGGGCAGGGACCATGAAATTCACAATTTTTGTTCTCCTTCAACCATAGATGCTATATGCCAAAATTGGTTGAAATTGGATGAGTGGTTTTAGAGAAGAAGCTGAAAATGTTCAAATGTTAACGCACGACGAACGACGCACGACGCACGACGACGGACAAAATCAGATAGCAGTAGGTCACCTGAGTTTACTCAGGTGACCTAAAAATAGATGGTAGAATAAAAGTTTTAAAACATTGTTTTCTAGTACGCATTGGAAGAAACTTTTTAATTTTTCGTAAAATAAATGATTTATATGAAAGAGTTTTGCAAACTGCATCTACATGACAAGTACGAGTATATTGAAGATTATGATAAATATGACCACCTAATAATTAGTGCATTTCTACATTTTAAGGGGGATGGCCGGAAAGTTCTAAATGAAAATAAACGTTTTCTAATTCAGCTTTCTTTTGTTGTGTTCACATTAACATACACCTTGTATGTTATCATCAGTATTTATAATGATCTGATTTCGTTGACATCTTTTTGTATTTGACAGAGTTCATGATTAAGAGTTGTTTCAATACGTGAAATCCTTTTACCATGAAAATGCATTGTATTGTCATCAGCAAACATATTAATATTACAATGTTCAACACACAATGGTAAATCATTAATATTCAACAGAAACAACAAATGACCTAAAGTAGAGCCCTGTGCACACCTGCTGTGACTGGCAGTGATTCAGATGTGTAGGCACCAATTTTAACATTTTGAGTTCGATCACATAAATATGATTGAATTCATTTAATTGATATTGGATGGAAGTGATAGCATTTAAGATTTCTAATAAGTATATCATATTTTACAAGATCAAATACTTTGGTAAAATCCAGATAAGCAATGCCAACAACATTTCCTTGATCTATTTCATACAGCCAATTATCAATTACTTTTGTGTAAGCTGTCTGGCATAAGTGAAGTTCTCGAAATCCAGATTGTGCTTTCATTAATAAATCAAAGTGAGAAGTAAATATACGTATATGTTCTGCTACATGCTTCTCTAAAATTTTCGATTTAGTTATTTGATAAAATTGAGATCGGGCGATAGTTTCCTGGGTCTAATTTATCGCCCTTTGTAAACAGGGGAGATACTTTTGCAACTAAAACTGTGAAGGAAAAGATCCCTTGATAACGCTAGAATTTATTAAGTGTGTTATAGGTGTGGATATTATACTTGCTGAAAGTTAAAGCAATTTAGGTCCATGAAAGTCTATACCGGCAGATCTGTTTACATCAAGTCGTTACCAACGAGACCGATCATGATTATGGGATTCATAATTATGCTTCTTGAGAAAAAGATTTTTAAAGAATTTTTCCTATATATTCTAATATAAAAGTTTGTTCGTCAAGTGATGTCATACCCTGACAGGATTTGACTAAATATGAGTCTACACTACCTGTGGATCTTTCAAAATGAATATGAAAACCCTGGCTTTTCTGTTCTCGAGAAGAAGATGCTTAAAGATTTTTCATATATATTCCAATGAAAAATTGATCATCTATATTGGTTGCGCCCTACCCCCTGACGACATAATTTTGTACAATCTTGGATTAACACTACCTGTGGATGCTTTCCTTTAAATATGGCCAAACATTGTTTAGTTGATCTCGGGAAGAAATTTTTTATGATTTTCCCTATTTTCCTATGTAAAACTTTGATCGTCCACTGTGACCTCGTTCTTTACCCCCACGGGTCATGATTTGATCAAATTTGAATCTTTGATCTTTTTTTTTTAATTCTGGCCCCACCCTTACCCTGAATGCCATAATATTAATAAATGAAAAACTAATGTACCTAAGATACTAAAATAAGCAATTCCAATCAAAGATTTGCTGTTCTGAAAGAGATCTTTAGAAGTTTTTCATACAAATATATATTCCCATGTAAAACTGGTCATCTATTGTGGCCCCACCCTTAACCCGGGTTCAAGATTTCTTCAATCTCGAATCTACACTATCTGAGGAGTCTTCCACATAGATATGACCAATCATGGCATTGCTTTTGTCGGGTCGAAGATTTCTAAAACCTTTTACCTTATTATATTCCTACAGTATGTTAAACTTTAACCGTCGATTGTGGTTCCAGCCTACCCCGGGAGACATGATTTGAAAAAAAGCTCAAATCTACATTACCTTGGAATACATCTGTATAAATATGACCAATTATGACTTTGCCGTTCCCCGGGAGACAGTTTTAAAGATTTTTTATGTAAAACTATGAACGCCCATTGTGACCTCGCCGTTTACCGACGCAGACCATGATTTGGACAGATTTGAATCTTCACTAACTGAGGAGAGGGTACTTCTATATAAATATATTACCAGTCATGGCTTTGCTTTTCTCGAGGTTTTAAAAGATTTTTTTCATTTTTATTACTATTTAAAATCCGACTGCCCAATGTTGCTGTCTCCTTCTCCCAGGGCTCATAATTTAAATAAACTAAAATTTAAATTTACCTGTTGATGTTTTCACATAAGTTTCATCTTCACTGGCCCAGTGGTTTTTAAGGGGAAAAATTAAGAGATGCCACAATTTCTTTCATAAATTTTTTATTTTCTCTCCTTGGAAATTGGCAAAGCCCTTAATTTCAACAAACTTAAATCCCCTTTAGTAAATGAAACTTTGTGAAAATTTGTTACAATTTCGGTTGAAATCAGCCTAGTGGTTCTCGAGATGAAGTCGAAAATGTGACAAGTTTACAGACAGACGGACAGCTAGACAGATGGACCGACGAACGGAATGATAGATTTCTTCGAGCTTTAATAAGATGAGCAATCCTAATGCTCTGTATGTTACCTGATGCATATATCATTGGAGCACAAACTTCCACAAGGGTTTGCAAATTTGTGTTCGGCAGACAATGGTAAAGAAACGTTGAGTTGTCTGTGCAGCTTTGATGAAACTTGGAGCAATCTTTGAGCATAGCTCTTTGATTCCATTCTTCTTTACTTTTTGGACAGTTCTTCACTGTTTCCATTGTATTCAAAGACGATGGACAAAACCCATTTGTGTAGTTTGCAAACATCTGGGAAAAAAGGAAGGAAACGTGGATAATTGACATACCCGACTTCATGTACATATAGGTGATTAACATTCATAATGATTATCTGTCTATATTTCGACCCAAAGGCGTATTCACACAATGTGGCACTATGCATTACAACCCGATCGGAGTATAGAAAGTGCAAACTGGACATTTCTGCAATGCAATAAAAGGCAATTACGTTGATTGCTATCGAAAAAATGAAAGAAAAGGTAAAAACTTGAATACTTTTGTTTTCTCTGTGTATAACATTTAAGATAAATAAAGCGCGAACTTTCTTATATAATGCTACACCGACTAACGTCTAATTTGCAATATTGTAATTAGATTCCAAAAGAGATCATGATAAAGTAATCCCCAAAATGCATGACCGTAATAAATTGAATAAGCTTGGCTTAAGATTTGCGGTGTCGTAGATGTACACTGTAATTTGTGCACATAATAAACAGATAAAGCCTTTTCATTTGAATATGAAACCACAAGGACCTAGGTCCGATGAAGAAATTTTTCCCTGTCTACGGTTTACACCTGTCGTGTGCTTTTCATTATGATCGGATAAAACGACCGCACTCATAATCAATAGGTAATGGTCCAGCTATTGGCAAGGAAAGCATGTGTCGACATACGACCAAATGAGGGATTTTATTTACAAATATGGCTATTTTTTGCAAGAAGAAATCGACTTCAAGGAATCTGTACACTCATATCATCAACTATTTTGTTTTAAAAATCCATCTTTCATAATCATTTACATATATAAAACAAATAACAGGATTGAATTCTTATTCAACAGATATCTTTTTTTACGCAGCATTTTTTAAATAAATACAACTGTATTACAAAGAAGAAGGTATGGTTTCCATACAAAATTTGCCCTGTGATTTTCTAAAAAATGAAACTGGTGCAAAAGTTGAAAACTCACGTTTTTTAAATAATAGAAATTCGATGCAGAAAAATCATACAAGTCATTTTTCTCACATGTGTTTTTAAAAGCTAATTATGACGTCATAAACGTGTGCGTTTTCCTGTATTTTCTTAAAAAGTTGCAGAAGACACCAATTTTCAATGGAATTTTCTTTCAGATAACATTGTCCACAGGCCTCGCCCACAAAGATCTTGAGATATGTGATTTGTTATTGAATTTTACACAAAATATCAAAAAATTAACGTGGGCGACGGCTGTGGACACTATTTTCTAAAGGAAAATCAGCTTTGAAATGCGCCAGTTTGAGGCTTTTTCTGTTGAAAATAACAAAATACTTCACATTAATGACGTCATATTTGCAGAATGGTAAACCTTCACGCTATATTCTGTCCTGATTTATCAGAGTCATTTATTTAACTAATATTTCAGACAGTTTCAAAACTTTTTGATGTCATTACATTTTTAGGGCGCAATAAAGCTAAAACCATAACTTCTTCTTAATAATGATGTACGAAAAGTAATACAGCATTATTGTCAAATAATAACATTTATGTAATCATGTGTTTTGTGGTACCAGAGTTTTTGTTTTCTTAAAATCAAAATACATCATATGTATTTGGCGTCTATCAGAGAATTAGCCAAACCGGTGTATATTAACCAATCAGAAGTGTGTTTTTTCTTGTGTCTCAGAATAGCGCCACTTCACTGATTTAGAGGGTAAACAAAAACACGTTAAATTCTTCTACTTAAGAAATCACCCACCCACCTTTCACCATCAGTCAAATATCAAACATTTATGTTTATGGTAAAACAATGCTTGAATTGATTTAATAGATAGATCATCGAAAACAACGAAATTACCCCTCCTTTGCGTAAATTTGTGATTTCACAATATGCATCAGGATTTTCAATGAAAGGAAAAATATAATGTTAGAACTAGAATGCATTACCAAGACTGTGAAAACAAATAAGAGCCTCTTGGGTCTAATTCCCAAATATCTCAATGGACAACGCAGGAAACCTGTGAAAATTGAAAAAAAAAACATTTATAATGTTGTCAATAAATATCTACAATTTACATTCACATTTCCTGAGGAAAGCTTCTAATTAATTAACTTTTACTTGTTAAGTGGTTCTTGAAAACATTTTTTTAACATCCTGTATACTGGATCGTTTTACTTTGATTCCCAATTGTCCCCCGGAGACCATGTTCTGTTTGTTTGTTGTTGTTTTCACTAATATTGAAACGCCACCATTTCTCGGTGGAGAGCTGCAAATTTTGATTTAATGCTCGGCACTAAAGGTCATTGAGCGTTGAGGGATCTTTGTGACACGGGACTTTGGTTTATATGGTATTATCATAAGAACCGGTCCCCATGTCCCACGGTGAGATTCGAATCTACTGCAGCGCAACCAGAGCGACCTACAATGAGCTGAGCAATTAACAAACTACACTTCATAGCCTTTAGTTGAGAAGCTTTCACCTAAGTTCACCTTTTCTATTCTAGGCGTTTATGAGAGGATTGTCCTATGTATTTCAATGTAAAACTAGTGGTGGGCAAAGGGTTGTTAGAAAAGTTCACTTGAGCTGTCAGATCAATTTAGCTAACAAGAAATGATATATAAAACATTTGTCGAACGCATTAAATGATAAAATAAAACCAAGGCGCTTACTTGTACCTAATCTAACATTTTTCATAAGACATGAGTACATTGTCATTAAATTTTTAAATTAGAGTGTTCCAAGGAACAAGTTTGAAGGAGGTCAGGGGTCAAGGTAAAGTGAATTGTAACGCTGATATATTTTTTTTTTTTGTAATCTTTTATGAAAATCGACTAATAAGTATGCTATGTTAAGCTAAACAGCATAGAAATAACCCGTAAATATCAAAAGTATGCTGTATATTAGAATTTTAAACTTGTCAAAGTTGGTCAAAGGACAAGGTCAAGGATCAGAAGGTCGGTAATCATGTCAATTTACAGATGCCCTAGTGTCAAGAGGAAATGTGCAAAAATATCAAGTCCATTCTCCTACAGTTCTTGAAATATTACGCGAGACAGCTGACAAACTGAAATACAGACAGTCAGGGAGACAGCCAGTCAGCCAGACAGACAAACGCAAAATTGAGTGATCCCTTAGCACCGCACTGCTTTACAGGCGATGTAAAAAGGCATTAAATAAAGTTATACTAGGGTTGTTAGAAAAGTTCGCGGACACGTGCACGACACATCCACGGAGAATCTATTGTGTACTGTGAGGTATGACATATGTCTGATTTATTTCCTATCTTTGTTTATTAGTATGTAAAAAATCCAAGTCGATTTACTAAAATTTACAAAGGTTCTTACCATGCGGTCAAAGGAATCACGTAGAAATCACTTGACATTAAGGAGGCTGGGGGGTCAACAAATTAACAACAAATTAACCACCAGATTCAACTTATTTTTTAGATATGGTATCTTAAGTTGTCAACTATCATTTGGCAAAGAAAAAAATCATACAATTTAGCTTTTAAATTTGATCATTTTTGTATATCTTTATATGGAGCTTTCTTTCAAAGGAGATCAAAATAGTCTGAAAATGGCTGCCATCCCCAGTCTCTTTAAGTGACAAGCTGACAACCAGATTTCAAATCCGTTAAGTTTTTTTTTTATCAGTTCTAAATGCCTTCGAGGGCTGTTAAATAAATAAGAAAAGACAAAAAAAAACCCTTTAGTATGATTTAGTCTTTATGATTTCACTTATATATTCTCTTTTAATTAAAATACTTATCCGTAACATTTTTATCCAATGTCTGATTGTTTTTAGAACTCATGTTTTAGTATGCCCCTTTGTATACTGGAATATGGAAGATCCTTTTATTTTCTGCGCTTGTTTCATCTTTCTGTAAGGTGGTTTTTTTTTTCAAATTTGGAAAATGAAACAAGTTAAAGGGTGAAAGATCTGGCGAATATTGTTGGTGTGACAAACATAAACTTTCTGTTTATCCCCAAAACTCATTTACTCTTTAGGGCGTGCAGGTTTGGACGCTGTCATGGAGAAATTTAATGTGGTGGATTCTTGATTCTGTTTTTTTTTCTTCTCATAAACCTTTCAATTTATGCAAAAAATGCTTTTTAGACGATTCCAGAAACTGAACTGTCTCATGGTATACTAATTTGAACAACAAAACCACTAACATTTAAGAAAATGGCACATAAATCTGTTTTGTGCTCTTGTAATCCTTCGCTCCTCTCAGACCTTTGCTGATTTTGTCAAGGTTATCTTATTGCAAATTTTGTTTTATGGGTTTAAGCAAGTTTTATCATCTGTTTGAATTTCAGACAAAATTGGATAACTACTATTTCTGATTTAAAAAAAAAAATAATTGTTTAAATATTCTTACACGCTATCGTTTTCACTTACATGTATTCACAGATAGGGTGGCCATTCAGTATTCAGCTTTTTTATTGTCATTTTTTTTCATTAAAACAATGTGAAGTACCCCCCAAAAGTATACCTATCAAATTTGCTAGGTGACTTAAAATCCATAAAACATCATCAGTGATTATTTGTTGATTTTTGGCACACGGTACATTGGTTGTTATATAATGTCTTGTTGTTATGGACGGTACTCATTTTGATCCTCATTATATTATTTGTGTTCAAGGAAATCCACCTGCTCGTGTGTCTATAAAACAGTCATTGGTTGTTTTAAATTTCTCATATTTCAGTGAATATTACTTTAGGTTTCTTTAATAAAGCGTTTAATTTCACTCTGTCATTCTCTGATTCTTTACCATTCACATTTTAATGCAGTGTCTCGAATAGCCCTTGTTCTCAAGCTTCTCACAATAAATGTGGTCAAAAAACCTGTTATAAAAGTCAAGACTAATATCATATGATATGTAATGGTTATCAGCCGAAATCTGTCCATTATATCAGATATTAGACGACCCGAGGGGCGCCAGCGCCGAGGAGAGTCATATCTGAGTTAATAGTAGGAATCATCGAGAGGTTTTTAATATCGTTAAATATGAACATTTATTTTGTAAAGCCTTATTTATTCGCATTTTGACATTTTTATATATACTACGCATGCGTAAATGTCAGTTCTCCTAAATTCCTTACAATTTATTCATTATACAACGCAATGATGACGTGCATTAAATTTTGAATAAAGACCTTCAGAATCGGGTGTTTTGACGATGCTGTTTATCGATTATACAAAGATGCTTTCTACTGTGAAATCCGGATATATATTCTTATGTTTCAGAATTTTTCAGAATTTGCAAGAAACCGTTATCTGTTAACAGGTAATTTTTGTAAAGCAATAGAATTTGAAGGATTTTACTCCAACAACTGTTTAAGCATTTTCTATGAAATAAGGCGATTTTTTTTTTTGGGTTTTTTAATTTATTTTTTATATAAATGCAACACTTTCTCTTTTGTGTGCAGGTTTCGAACTCGGAAGGATTTTACTCTAGCCACTCCTTCAAACAACGACAGGCACTCGCTCAAACGACACAGGATTAGGTGGACATATAGTCATAAATCACCAAACGAAATTACAGATTCGTTGGAATTTCGTGAGCTAAATTGTGTGCTAATTGCGGAAAAAATGGATATTTCAATAAACAAAAAGCCCAAGAATGTGTGTAAAAAACGTATGCTTCTTATTTATTGTTTGTGTCCATTGGATTCTATATATGTTTCCTAGATCACTCGTTGTGAAATGAATCTGTTATTTATAGCAAGGAACGGCGAATTAAGGAAATTTATAGTGGGAGCCACGGATACGTCTACAATTATAAATCTGACACATTAAATTCACTGGATTATTTGTGCCATTTTCAATAGGATTTTTTGTGAAATGTTAAGATTTAACGCTACTAGTTTCCTATAACATTCATATTAAATTGTTTGATTTGTTATTGCCTTTTAAGTGTTGTTCACCTATTTGCCTAGCCCTTTGTTCTCATTTGAACGTTTCCTATACCTGTCCAATAAGTTGAATCTTATTGGACATCTACAGGTAACTTATTGGACGGTGTGCAGAACAATAAAATATTTAAATTTTTGAACCAGGAACAAAAGATGTCATAAAAATGTTTTAACTATGCTGTATGTAATAGAGTTCAGGACATTATTTATTGCACAGCCCTCGTATATCAAGATGTGTTACTTTTTTTATAGTGTCATTCCATATGCGTAAATCATTCGCAAAAGGGAATTTTAAACAACGAACAACACCCCAGCCCCGAAACATAATTTTTCAAGCTTTTAAACTATCAATAATCCATTGTAATAAAACAGATACTTGCCTTTAGCGACGCAATTTTGTGCTTTATCCAAATTTGTATCCTCGCTGCCCTGGTGATTTCCAACAAAATGTTTGATATCCGTATCCTCCTTATAATCTATTTGTATCAACTGACACTATAATAGAACAAATTGAAACTCTTAAAAGAATTAAGAATTTGTTTATTTCATGCCTGGAAAAGGGAAGCGTATATAATAGACGTATTCAAATGGACCATGATATGGTAACGTATTTACATTAAATCACAGGGATCGTACCTAGTTATTTCCAAGGTCTAAGGTGTTTAACATTAAATGTTTGGAACTAATTGCTGTGGTTTTTGTGGAATGCCGAAATGTACAAATATGTCTTAATATAATCCAGGTGAGATTATAAAATTAAATAGTATATATATATATAAACAAAAATTAGAGACAAGCAACAATTAAATGAGTAGTCCTAGCCTAACATTTAGATACGGACATTCTTATTATAACACCTAAATGAGTTGCCCAGTGGCCCTCGGACAACAACATAATTATGCTGCACGATTTTTACTCCTCCTTGGCACTGGTACAACCTCTGATGCTTTGGAAGTCTGTGTTTGCTTTTCTTAATTTTTGTATTGTTTGATGGACTTCTGACTTGAATACTGTTCGTTACCTCCAAATATTTCATTACATGTGCTTGTTACATGTACGTTTGTCCCAGAAATCGCGCGAGATTTATATGTTTTCGACTTTTTCACAAAAGAACGCACAAAGAAGGACATTTACTACATCTGGAAATAGAACGAATTTTAAACTATGCAACAAAATGTATTTATAGCGTTTTTAAAATGTAGAGGAGAATTAAACTACATCAAAAAGTATAATTACTTACAACTTACAATTTTCATGAGTTAAATCCAAAATGACAATTCACTAATTCTCTGTACCTGTCGACCTGACAAAAGTATGGATTAAAGTTCTATTTGTACATATTTCAGAGGCAATGGTTTTGTTGTTTATTATTTTTTAAATATGTAGGTGCAATTGTTCTTATGATTTTGAAAATACATTTCTGTACATTCCCTTGTTAAGCGATTAAGCCAATTACATGTATTTGTATGTAATTGTAAGGGTGTATTAGTAGCGGTGCATTCCTTATTCAAGTAATGGAGCTAAGACCCCGGAGTGACAGAGACCCATTTCTTATATGGAAAGGAGCGCTTCGAGTATATCAACTTGCATTAAATCAACCTTTCTAAATACTTGTATTTAACGAAATTTGTTATTACATAGTTAAAAATCTGTTAATCATGATAATGTCAATGGATTATATTTTAGTAGTTTTCATTTTATATGTACTATAGAAAGTAAAGCGATAAAAGTGTACTGAAGTAAGTTTAAACTAGGGTGCTGCGACAGCTTTGATAGTTTAGTGATACAGGGTACCCGACTTCAAAGGCCAAGGCACTGGGTTCGGAACACATCATGGACACTATAATATTTTAAGCGAAAATGAGCTTGATTAGATAAAATTTTCAATGTTCTTTCTCCTGAAGAGGCACGGGAGGGATGATACAAACATAACAAATTCCGTTTTCAATGTTTTTTGCAACTTTCCATTCCTGAAAAATAATGGAGCGCTTAAACAAACGAGTGACGTCACAAGTAGATTTTACGCAGTTAAATTGGTTATCTAAAAGTATTAATTAAATGGCCTTTTGCAAGTGCGTACCCTAAATGGATCATTTCAAGCTTTTAATCTATCTCTAAGAGTATAGAGCCATTTGAAATTAATATATACCAGATACTGCTATCCCGTTTAATTCTTGATTACGCCCTTGCACTATTGAAAATTGTAAGTGAAGTTAATATCGAAGGCAAATGTACTTGATGCAACAGTTCTAAAAAGAAAATTAATTTTTCTCAATTCGGAGTGAATCATAATAAACATATGTACAACTTTAGTACATGTACTAGTAAATTCTTAGAAGTCAACATTTTGAAATATATATATATATATATATATATATATATATATATATATATATATATATATATATATATATATATATATATATACAGCAAAACTCGCTTAGTACGAACACGGATATTGCGAATTTACGGATATAGCGAAGTCATCTTGGATCCCCAGCTATATAAATTTAATGAATTTCTTATATGGTTATAACGAATTACGGATATAGCGAAGTAATTTCATAGGTCCCTGTGACTTCGTTATAACCGAGTTTTGCTGTATATATATATATATATATATATATATATATATATATATATATATATATATATATATCTGTTGTCAAAAAAATCGCAGATTTCCATTGTGTGCATTACTTTGCTATTTTAGACTGACTATAGATGTATAGAGCTTATGTTCATATGCCATATCATGTGATATTTGTGTTTGAATATGTGCTCGTCTGTAATGTGATGTCTCCCAGTTACAGTGTAGATGTCATTTTGTATAAATGCAATACATGTGCACAACAGCATGACGACGCGGTTGGGGTCTCACATTTCAGGCATTTCAATAGAGCTTTGTTGTAAGAATCAGTCTTTAGTTACAATACAGTTGAATAATTTAAACCTGGCTTTTTAATCCTTCATTTTTAAAAGAAGAAAATACATGGATATATTTCGCAAGTTGCATGAGAGAATTTCTACTTCTTTTGTTCACCATTCAGTCAAGTAAAAATTCATAATGTCATAATAATAAGGAAAAGACTGTTTGTGAAGTAGTAACAGAAAGAATTCATATGTATAGTTTTATTGAAGAGCTTTTCATGTTAATTTTTTTTAGAACTTAACTTCACAAGAAATATGATTTCCTTTTTTATACATTCATTTCAAAAGGTTCGTTTCATAGGTACAAACCATACACATAAATTATATGAAACTATTTTATATTAAATTACATTACCATTCAATTATCCGTCGGGTCAATTTTATAGAAATTGATCATTAAGACTATTTAAAATTATTCAATAAAGAGCACTCAACTATACTCGTAAGCTCTCTGATTAAGACCAATAACAAGATGTCAATACGGTATATATCTGACAATAAATAATAATGAAAAATAATCCCTTTAAATAAAAACATTTCTAACATGTGAATGTATCTTACCATTGTCTAAAATTGCGCAGGAAATTACATCCGAACAAATATGGCCACGAACGCTGGAAGAGGTAGGCGCAAAGTGCGCATGCATGCGGTAATTTTAACTCTTTCCAGGTATAGGACATTTTCAAAATAGTGTCATTTCTTGGTATTGCGCATGTGTTCCATATTTAAATGGAAAGTACATACATGTTTACCTGTTTGTATAAATAGAGTCAATGCTTTAAAGAAAAAGAAACTAATGAAATAATTTTCTTTTAAAAACTCAGAGGTTGTACCTATACATATACAAATATATCTTCCATCGCAAAATATGAAAACAGAAGTTTATGTTTTTTTTTCAAATCTCTCATTGAAAAAGTTGATAAAAATTCTGAAACGAAAATTTTCAACTTCAAAGGTGCGGCTCAAGTGACTTCAAGTTTATTTCCTTATTGATGTACAATACACGTATAAGGTGACCTGTATAATCTAGGTATGACACGTTAGTTAAGCACTTGTCTCCACATACGTGGTATCTATTGACTGTTTTCCTCTCCTTTTAATTACATCGTATATATACGACACCTGATGACCTCTGGTTTCTGCATTGATATGACTCATTCTATCATTCCATGGCAAAGATATTGATCAAAGCAGGTTGATAACAATAAAGACATTGATTACACCAGGGATGATCCTTTCAATGGAATTTCGGATTCTCTGTTTTCTGCTCTCTCCACAGGGAAACCGTACCTTTAGCTTGTTCTTGTCCTCTCCTTTGTTGAGGCTTGGAATGAATCAGATTTGAGATGCACGAGGATTTTTTATCATATCTGATTCTGTGTTGTTGGTCCTTGCATGGTCATATCACTTATCACTTATATTTGCTGACTACCGATTCAACTTTATAGTAGGTGCTAACAACGCATCCGGACTCATACTTATATTAAGGCATAAATAAACAATCTTTATTGTTAAAAGGGCTAATATTAAATTTTTAAACATTACCACTGACCAAGCCCATTAGGAGAACAATGCTATTGTAAAAGTTGTTGGTTGACTGAAAATCTAGCTGCATTAAGGCGCTGGATGATGACTGGGCCTAAAATAAGCAGACATATTGAAGAGGTCACATGAGTACATGGAAATGTTCATGAGAAAAGGAAATACATCACAAAGAAACCCATGCTGCTCAGAGGGATTTTTTGCAAAAGTAAATAGGTTTCTGTTTACGTGTTTTGAAATACCTTTAGAAATGTCTTTATAGTTGTCGAAACTGGAACTGTATATTAAATATTCAACATTGGGAGAGAACAGTTTAGGGCATTCCATTAAGAATATATGTAGGTGATGATCGAGGTTCCTGAACTGTTCAGAAGAATGAAGTTCGCCTTTTAGTCCCAAACCAAAATCTGATTCTTTAAAGTCAAGGTTACCAAATTCAAAATGTGACTGTAGCTTTTTTTTCTAAGTACAGTATAAGCAATGCGATCGACAAAAATTTTTCGAACATGAAAACCAGACAAATTTCCACGCGTTCACGAAATGGTTTGTTAAATACGGTAAACAAATTTCAATAAATCAATTTTGGATTTGATTCTTTGGTAACTTATGGTGCGTCGTTACACAATTCAAACAATTTGGGAAATAAAAATTTTAACTGCCACATATTAATTCTCTTGAACAAGGCCATTTGATTGTAGCCACTGCCTTCGATTTTACAAAGACAATAGTCTTAAGGCAGAAACTCGAAGAAAGAGTAGCATGGGGTCTGTAATGGAAACACTAGATCACAAAAGTCATGGAACACTTTCCTTCCCTGTGATGAGAACAAAAAAAGAGAACATTTTAATCTTTTACCAGACAAACTTGTATTCACGATAACGGAGGCAACTTTTGTTGTAACAAAGAAAGAAAATGTCAGTATTAAAACTGTTGATCCCGACTCTTTATCAACTTGAAGCTGACATCCGTATGTTCCAACATCCAAAACAGGCAGCACCTTGTGGTAGCAGATCAATCAACATACTCAGCTCGGATACAACCGTTCTTGTTATTTGTGTGACTGTTTTTGATGAATTAAGTATGGATCAATTATGGATAATATTTTGAAAGGGCAAGGATGGATGGATACCAATTCATGATGTTGGTAGATCCTGGAGACCCAGGTCAAAGACATTGTCACTCTTTCATGCATTCACGGAGTGTGATATAGTGTCAGCCATTTGTTGGGAAATGTAAAATGGCAGCATTTCAGGCCTGGGGCGTGTTTGAGATCACCACAGAAATGTCTATTTTTAAGCACTCCTTGTGGCAATTTGATAGAACTTATAATTATAGAAGGAAATCGAGATAACAAAAAGTATTCAATATCAAAATCCATTAAACAATACAGAATAAGGGCAGAGCAAACACGAACCTCAGATGTGTGATCAGGTGACATGGAGGAGTGAGCATCCCCTGCTGACCGGTCACAACCGCCCTGTGTTCTTTGTCATGATAGGAAAATAACAGAGAAATCCGTCGTCAATTCAGTGCAAAAAATGGACTAAAAATTACATGTAGTATGAAAAAACGTCAGTCAGCATTTAACTCAATGATAAACTGCATTTGCTGACATTGCCATATTGTATCGACCATAGACGAAATGATGACTTTGAACGAGACGGCTGATATTCTTGTTTTATCAACTTGCTTGTCAATAATTTACCTCGTTTTAGAAATTCTGTCACAACTGACCTGAAGTTGTGCTGGATTCTTTAAATTAGAACTTACAAACCAAAATAAATAATATTTTGGAAGACCTTCTGTGTACCAACCAACAACAAGATTTATTAAAAAATTAACAATAAATTTATCTACATATGTACAATAAATATCAATTCGGCCAAAAGTTCATGGTCATCACGAGAGTTTCACACTACGTTCCAACGTTATCCACGGTCCACCATAATGTTCGTATTGTCCCCGCCGGTCCACCATATCCCTAGATTTAGCCAGTCTTCAAGCAAGCAAATACTCCCGTCCAGAACAAAAGCTCTATATACAATTTTGGTCACCTACAATTTTCATAGGATTTTCTAATAAAATATTCAAAAAAAAGAAAAGAAAATGCGTATTTTTGCTGTTTAACAGGTAAATGAACTACAGCGTAAATATTTACATTCTCGCTATAATGCAAACGGTTTTACATAGAATATTGCTCTTTAAAGCTAACAACAAAAATATTGTAAAGTGTAAAAACTTACTGAGCTGTGGCATTTTGTGAAAAAAAAATCATACTGCCGGCCCCCACGTCTTGCTCTCAACACCGCTACAAAAGATCCCTGAATCCCAAGGTCACACAGCAGGGGAACAGAACACACCCAAGTTCACAAAGCATGGGTAATATAAAAGGCACACCCAAGATCACATGGGTAAAGTATAACTCACGGCGTCCAGTCCTCATCTGACGAGCACCAGCCAACACTCAATATCACCCCTACTAGTGTTATTGTGATTTGAATTCAAGACACGTGGTTTAGGTTGATCTATTCAAAGGTTATAGGGTAGAACCGGTTTTACAAATAAAATTGGCAGTAAACATGATATTGCTATAGCCTGTTTCTTTTGTAAACGTGTCCTGTAATGAATGTTTCCAGACCTTTCCGAAAGACTTGCATGATTTTCAACAGAAAAAGGGTGGCTAAAGAAGGGGATGTTAAAATAACAATATATCTTATACTTTTCGGCAAAAATTAGAGCTCACTAGTGACCGATTCGCTGGTAAAAAATATATAAATATTGCATGTAGTTGAGTGTAACATTGAAAATTTTCACCCCATGAAAACCATTGTCAACCGAGGCGCAGCCGAGGTTGACAATGGTTTTCGAGGGGTGAAATTATTATATTATACGAATGTTTTATACAAATAATGTACATATTACAATGAACCGTGCGCGCATAAATTCCGCGCAGTCGCTATTTTTTGTAATACAACCCGTCGTCAAGCAATGTTGACTGTTGCTACGCAGGAGGGCGTGGCTTCATTATTCAGCGGGTAGTAGTGTTTTTTATCAAATGTTTCTCGACGAATCAGATTCAAGTAATTTACATGAAAGTATAATATTGTGCATTATCATCTACACTGACAAACCGTTGTTTGCCTTATATGGCTATTGTTATAAATGCGCACAGAGGATCTTACCATGAGCAACTGACCAATCGTTGAATGAATAGCAACGTTTACGCCAAATACATGTTTACATTTTACTTCGAACGCGTAGTTCAGGTCAATCTACGATCATGTTAATGGACTGCAAAATAAAAAAAAGTTCTTACGAACAAAATACAAAGATAAGAAACTTTGAAAGATGTTACGGGTGTTTTTAATTTGTTGTTAAATGGAAAAAAATTGTTTAATAAAATGTAGTTTGTTTCTAGTTCAGAACACCAGCGCTTCAAGGGTAAGGAAAAAGAGCAGCATCTCTTATGCATTTAAATTGACAAAACTTTGTTTACGTTCGTGATCACGTGTTCGGCCAGGAAATTCACCTGGCAATTGTATTCACCGATAGTACAACAAAGGAATAGATACAGTCGAAATCTCTTTTGCAGTATGACTTTCAGAAACCTAGACTGCCTGGACTATCTTATAAATGAATTGTTTGTCATTATGAGCATGAAAATCATACTTTTAAAAATGCTTTTCATTTACCATAAGGTTTTCCTTTTTTTCAAGCGTAAAATTCCTGTAGTATTCGTAGTAACCCATAATGCAATACTCATTCAGCCGATTGGTCAGTTAAAATCATGCTGGTGCCTCATTTGCTAATCTGACGCCAAAAAATGTAGTCCTGGTTCCCATGCAAAAATATTTGTCCAAAGAGAAATTTTAATTCATAACAGCAGAAAAATGTATCAGAGAGAATACTTATTTAAGTTTGAATGAATGTAAAAGAGATCAATTGATTGAAGTACATTTCCAAAGACATTATCAGCTTATTCTAGGGTGCTGAAAACTGAAACACACAATAACTTTTCTGTTTACCATGCTTCCACGTACTAGTCACTTCCTAGCCACATTTCCGTGAATAATTTACCCTATCTCGCTGAAGTCTCGCTAACTCTCGCCAGAGCCACTGCTAGAGCTACTCTGAACTCATCGGGTTTTATAATTTGCAGAACACCGAAAAATAAAAGGTTCCGAACACATTAGTAGGGGTGAATATAAATAACTGACCAAACTACTCAAACGGGTTCGACGAGTATACGTTGATAAAAATAGAACAAGTACAACTCAGTGACCTATAGTGCGTAAATGAAATAAACGATAACGTCTAACGCCCAAATAAAGATAACTCTTACCAAATCCTGTACAATAAGCTAATATCAAACATTGACACAATGTCATTTTTTACAGTATCAAATTATCATATTTTATGTTCACCAAATCATTGTTTACATTCTTAGCTTACATGGGCCGAAGGCTCAAGTAAAGTTTTCTGTTCAAAATTTGTCCGTTCTCGGTCGTTGTTGTTGTCGTCGTAAAATTTTCACATTTTCACCTTCCTCTCAAGAACCACTGGGCAAATTTTAACAAAACTTGCCACAAAGTATTCTTGGGAAAAGTGGATTCACGTTTGTTCAAATGAAGGACTGAGATTAAGTATTAGTGAAAATTAATGGCATTTTTTAAATAATCTTCTTCTCGAGAACCACTGGGCAAATAAAGATGAATCTGATATGGAATCATCCTCAGGTCGATTAAATTCAAGTATTGACTCCCCAGGGCTAAGGTGTTGCCATGATTTTTACATAGGAATATAAAGGAAAATCTTTTAAAATCTTCTCAAGTATTGCAAAGCCATGATTAGATATTGTGATTGATTGATTGATTGTGTATTCTTTAACGTCTTTCTCGAGAATTTTTCACTCATATGGAGACGTCACCGTATGCCGGTGAAGGGCTTCGAATTTTTACCTTTACTCGGCAATCAGGGCCATTGAGCAGTGAGGGATCTTTATCGTACCAACGCCTGTCGCTGACACGGGGCCTCGATTTTTAAGGTCTCATCCGAAGGACCCGCAACTTTCACTTCAAAGTACCGAGCTCATGGCGAAGGAACAGTTGCTACCCATTTTTTATCGACTTAGGTCAGTCGCGGCCGAGATACGAACTCACGAACTCCCGTTCACGGAGCGAGCGCTCTACCGACTGAGCTACCGTGAACGGTGATTAAATATAGTGATATTTATATGGAAGCATCCTCAGGTAGTGTAGATTCTACTTTGTTCAATTCATTACCCCCAGGTGTAGGGTGGGCCCACAATGGTGGATCTTAGTTTTACATTAAAATATATTTAAATAATCTTGTCAAGAATAACAAATTCATGATAAGTTCACGGCCAGGAACACGTTAAGTTCCAAGACAGTACCGTTGTCAGAAACATTTAAAGTTAAGCACTAAAAATGGCTCGTTGTCATGAAAATACAGGTAAGGTTATGACAAAAACTGTCCGGTGTCATTACTTTACAAGACAGGTCATGAGCAGTTTTTCATTTTTTTAAGTTAAATAATTTCAACCAATGTCTGAAAATGCAATGGGGAACAGGACTGACACCCCTTTTGGTGTTGTATGAATTTCAGCCGTTAAAATGAAGTAATAAAAGAGGAGTTTGCGTGTGAAGTCATGATCGTCAGCCTGAAAATTTAATATTTCTTACGTAAAATTGATCAAAATGGCCCTTTTATTTTGAAATATGAAGAATAACTTAATTTTACATGTGTTAGGCAACTGACAGCCTATTTTTTTATAGCAGACTTAAAGAAATCGCAATTTAAAAGCAAAATGTCCGTTGTCAGTACATGTTAAGTTTTTCTAGTCCGGTGTCTTTTTCTTAACATATAAGTTTACTAATAAAACGGTGTGACTAAAGCTAGTCCCTATTTTACTTTGTTAGAAGTGAAATAGTAAGGGCTGGTTTTAGTCAGACTGATCAATAAATACGCATATAACAAAAATGATCAGAAAAGTTTGAATCTTTTGGGGGGTCGTCTTAGGAGTAATGTATATACCCGAACGTGCTTACCCTTCTCTGATTTTTTTTTAATATATAGAGTGCAAACGTATAACAATTCCTAAAATATTATCAGTAAAACAAAAATAAAATATTGGATCTACACGAACTAAAAAATACAGAAATTTTTAATATGTATTAAATTTTTGACAAACAAGTTGCTGAAACAAGAATATCAAAAGTCTTGTTTTAGAAAGTCATAATTTCAAAAGCTCCTCAGTCGAAGCAATGATCTTGTCAGCAAATACAATTTATCATGGAGTCAAATGCTGACTGCCGTTTTTCATAGTAATTATTAGGCCATTTTTTACACATTGACGGATTTTTCCCGGTACATTTCCCGATCAAGACAAAGGGCACACAGTAGGTGTAAACGGTAGACAGAGGATGTTCACTCCTAAAAGAATTTTTGAATAGGCAATGAAATTTATTCAAAATGAAGAGAAATATGAATCAATGACTGGAATCTTTTACTTTGAGATATAGCTCTTAAATTAACGTTTGCATAAAATCTTTGAATATTCCCTCAATGATAAAAATAATATAATATATATAATAACAGATAATGTAATATTTGAATACTAGTACATATTGTTTTTACGCCTACCGCCAAGTTATAATTTTCAAAATTTAACATATTCGAAAGATTTTTAATATATTTTTTTTTATAGATTATTATATAAATTTTCATAAAACATTCCTTATTTGGGAAAACAAAGAGAGATAACTATAAAAATTTTGGTAAACTCTTGTTTTTCACAAACGAAATCAACGAAAAACGGAAAATCCCCCCCCCCCCCCGTGAAACAAAAATTCTTTTTTACAGGTGACATGGACTTTTTTTCTTCAAAAATTCAAACTAAAGGTTTTTGTGTTTCGGGGGGGGAGGATTTGTATACTTTATAGACAAACAACGACAAAAACAATATTATCATAGATATGTTTATAGTCAGAAAACGACAAAAAACAAAAAACTAAAAATATCACAGATAATTCAATTTATGCCGCTATTAAATCTGAAACCGTCGGATAGTTACCATGGTTACGGATTTTTTTAATCGAAAAAAAAGTCTTTGTTTTTGTTGCGCCATTTCTGTTACCCTGTTAGTGCGATGGAAAAAACCCTCCACCCATCCTTTTTATGGTTTCATTTCTGTATTATTTTGCATTCTGGTCAAAATTTGTATTTTTCTTATAGTTACTGTAGTAACTTGTCATCTGGGGTTGGTGCAATTGTTTGGATGCCTCCAAGGATCATAACTCATTTATGTTATATTTTATGCATATTTACATGTAAACTGATATTTTCACTGCATGTAAATTTCTAGTCAGTCTCAGGGGGATCACACTTGTACCTTTCATGCACCTATGTTCATTTTTTTGTAAATAGAATATCATATATATAACCAATTGATGCAGTCAGTATCAAGACATCTTTTCAAATAGTGCTTAACTTTAAATGTTTCTGACAACGGTACTGTCTTGGAACTTAACGTGTTCCTGGCCGTGAAGTTGTACATGTATTTATGTGGAAGCAGCTTCTTGTTTTAAAGTCTAATTTTCAAGAACAACTTGGCCAGGACAGATGAAACTCAGGTGGCAGCATCCTTAGGTAGTGTGGATTAGAATTTGTTAAAATAATGACTCCAGGGGATAAGGGTGGGGCTACAATGGAAGGTCAAAGTTTTTCATAATAATGTATAGGTAAAATCTTTCAAGATCTCTTTTTTTCTCAAGAACAGCACAACCATGATTGTCATATTTATGTAAAAGCATTCTCGGGTGGTGTAGATTCAATTTTTTTTTTTCAAATCATGACCTGAGGCAAAAGGATTGGGCCACAATCGACGGTCAAAGTCTTGCATAATTTTGTATATCGAAAACCATTATTCGACATATTTATATGAAAGCATCCTCAGGTAGTATAATTCAAGTTTGTTCAAATCATCACCCCCAGAGATAGGATGGGGCCACAATTGTTGATCAAAATTTTTCATAGGAATCTATAGTAAGAATCTTTAAAAATTTTTCTTCTCAAGAAGAGCAAAGCCATGATTCGTCATATTAATACAGAAACATCTGCATGGAGGGTATATTCAAGTTTATTCAAATCATGACCTGTAGTGGTAGGGTGGGGCCACAAGGGACGATTAAAGTTTTGCATAAGAATTTATAGAGAAAATATTTTAAAATCTTTTCTCATGAACAACAAAGCCATGAATAGTCAATTATTATCTGGAGCATTCTCATTTTCTGTAGATTCAAGTTTATCCAAATCATGACCCCTTTGAGTAAGATGGGGCCACAATGATAGGTCAAAGTTATATACAGAAATATACATATACAGGGTCACAACAAAAGTTTAAACTCGTAGGAAAGAAGTCATTTAGTCAAAAAATATTTACATGCCTAGTTAATGCATATTCAATTATGTTCAAATCATATCCCCTCTCCCTTTTAGGGAATGGTACACTTATGCATTTAAGCTTTCTAAAACTATTCTGATTATATTCTTTAAGCCAGTGCTTATGTGAGCGATATGGCCCCTGGGCCTCTTGTTCTAGCCAATGATCAGGTGCGCGATGTGGCCAATTAGCCTCTTGTTATTGAACTTTTTATTTGTATATATTTACATATTATTTCGGAACTGTACAGTCATTTCTTTTATAGAATTCAAGAGATATTAGCTTTTAATGCCATAAAAGGAATCGGTTTCATGGTTTCAAATTACACAGTAAATTAAAGCATCAAAGTATTTACTACAGTTAACTATTGTAATATGAATTATTTGTTAGGTGAGACAAAAATAATTTCAAAAGACAAAAATCACATACATGTAATATCAACTTCAATCTCCAGATATATCGAACATCAACCAGAACAATTGACTTGGTTGTAAACTGAATGAATAACCTAATAGGTATGTTAACACTATAGTTAACACTGTTGAAACTGTATCAGAAAGAGTTAATGTCTCTTAATCCGCGAAATTGATGACCTCTCTTTGTAACTAATTTATCTAAATAATACCTACGCCTCTCTGAAATGAAAAAAAAAAACATCAACAAAGAAAGAGCTACGCATTTCTGTCCGTCATTTTGTCACGTACTCATTCCCTTATTCATTCCCGATTTTTTGTAATGAGTTTAGATGAATAGCTGATATCTAGTATATCTTTTAACATTAATGTCTTTCCTTTGAAGTTTTAAGTTTCATTTTAAACTATT
Organism: Saccostrea cuccullata; assembly: GCF_032062105.1. NCBI lineage: Eukaryota > Metazoa > Mollusca > Bivalvia > Ostreida > Ostreidae > Saccostrea > Saccostrea cuccullata. Next base: position 40,741 of record NW_026936760.1, read on the forward strand.
TTTAAGATAGAAATGGTTATCCTCCTTTGATTTGAAATTTCCCATGATTTATTTCTGATGTTGTTTTAGATCGAATAGGTAATTAATGTACCAATTCAAAACAAAATATAGTAAAATGCAATAAATTTTAACTACTTTTCAATGTAAATTGGACAGCAAGTTTTCCTAACCAATGAAATATCTTTTTTTTGGGTCGGAAGAGGGAAAACAAATTCATTCTAAAGTTGACCAGTGCTTTTTGTTAAAAAATAAGTGTACATGCAGTAAGCTAAATACGAGGGGCATTTTAAAGGTTCTGGCAACTGTTTGATAAAAAAATAACCGTTTCCCGGAAATTATTGAGATTGATATCATTGGAAAGATAAAAAAAAATATACGATTCTGTCACGTCATTTTATAATTTTTATGACGTTATAACTCCGAAAATGACGTAAGACTTCCACATGTTAATAATATTGACCATAAAAATTGCGTAACAAAAGACACAATTTGATCAAATTAAAATTCCTCAGACAACATTTGCTGATTACTAGGACGCAAGCTAACGAACGCAAATGCCAGTTGGTGGAATGTTTACATAGGCTTCAATCTATAATACGGTGTTCTACTTCGGAGATCTTCTTTTTCTGAAATGGAGTCAAACTAAACATGTTTTTATCGAATCTCTCTCAAAATATTGCTTAAAAAGACTTAAAAAGAGAAAAAAGACACAGTCGACAATCAAAGAAAAATAGGCCATCGTGATACAAAATTTGATGACTGACATTCGTCAGGTATTTTAACCAGATTTGTGCGATCGATTAACGCTCAAGAGAAGTTAAATTCAGCATTCCCCATATTTTCTCGTAAAATCAAAAATGGCGCCGGTGCAGTTGTAACCCAACCGTACCTCCACATATTTGCAAATTTTAATACATGGAAAATGAAAAAGATTTTACATGTAGACCTGTTTAACAATAATCATTTTTTTGGAGTCAAATGTCATAAGTAGTAGTGAGTTTTGGAGAGCCGAAGTTGAATTAATATGAAAAAAAAATACGAAAAGAAACAAGTCAGGGACAAGATTTAGTTCATTTCATTCGTGAACAGTAAGAGTCCTCTTACTCAAAATATACTTGTTGAAATCTGCAGTACTTCAGTTTAATAGAGAACATGTTTTATTTCAAACAAGGGAGAGCTATAAAAAGACCGAAAATCCAGACGATTCATGTAAATAAAAATCTTAAATGAATGTCGATGATAGCATAACTTGACATGAACTGTGCTAGTAAAGAAAACATACAATGAATCATGGAATTATTGGTAAACGGTACCATACTTCTACTATACTCCTTTTTCTTTTAAAATTTTTTTTAGATAAGCCTTTGGCAGCACTTAGACGATCGTTCTCATGTGGATAAAAAGCACTACTTTTCAGAATGCTAAACGTTCTATATTCTTATGTCATTTTCGGAGTTATTACGTCATAAAAATGTTAGAGTGACTTCACAATAGATGTATAATTTTCTGATCTTTTCCAATGATATCAAACTCAATAATTCCCGTGAAACAGTTTTTTTTTTTCATCAAACAGTTGCCAGAACTTTTAAAATGCCTTTCGCATACCTTGATCAGGATGTACTTCTTTAATCAATTATTACTTTTTTTCTGAAAGACCTTATAACATTTTTGTTATGTACAGTCATGTAAGCCATTGTGTTTTAGTACATTATATAGCATAATAGATTTAGATATTTAAAACATGTGCATTAAGCCACCTGTAAACGTACATTAAGTTGACAATACTAATCTACAGCTTTTTATCAACATAATGTACAATTACAGGTAGCGTAAAGTACAGGTTTTAAATACTGAAAATAATACATGGAATTCAAATATTTTCGAAACTTCATAAGTAATGAAAATAGGCAAATAAAATTTTAATCTAATACACAATTATGCATAAATAAAAAAAACATTTGTTTATGAAATGTTCAACAGGATACTATCTTTGGAATATCTAATGCAAAAATACACATATGCAATACACATAATTATACATGTATACATCATGTAATATGTAATATATTGATCCATAATAATTTTAGAACATCAACATGCAGAAGTTTTTTTTTATCAATAAGCAAACGTCTCAGCATCTTCACGACATTTGTAAATGAATATTGGATATGGTAGATCTATTCCATGAACATTATATCCAACAACAATTTAAACTATTAAAAGAGAAATAAAAATTTCCTGATAAATTAATAATCTCACTAGATGAACTGCAAGCGGAATCATTTTTGGGACAGGGATCACAAATTTTCATCTGTTTCATACACTTTCCATCATCTGGATCCAAAATATTTCCATGAATTAATTCGTTTACTCTCTTCTGCTGTTCATTGTTGGTTAAATTGTAGGATCACTCTGTAATAGATTCGTGACCCGTTTTCTCTGTTATTAGTTGTTACTTAATCTCAGCCAGCCATACAAGCGAGTCGCTGCTGTTGTTCACAAAGAATGATTTATTGATCGTTTACAAAAAATTGTGATATTCTTTGTCAAAACTTGAATACTAACTTCAAATTCTACATACATGTACCTACAGGCTTCTGCATGTGCCTCCCTACTTTAGAGTATTTACCTCCCTTAGGCCTGTATTTTGGAGAAATATGGATTTCTTTCACTTTATGATAAAGCTATACATGGGAGGTAGTCAAAAATCAAGTGAGCTATCATTTAAGTATAAATTTACCTGGCACTGTCCTTTAACTAAAACAATACAGCTATTGTTTTCACCCCTCACTCTCAGGACACTCAAATGTATTACATAATCATGGCAAAAACATCACCTAGGACAGTTTATTAAGTTTAATGAAAATGTTTTAAGTAGGATAAAGACCTCTAGCTGTCCATTCTGTGAGTAAAAGAACTGTTCGAAGCCCGAACAGTTTTCAGTCTTTCTCCTTTAAAGTTACGAGGTCTGTTTGAAAAGTTTGTGGACAACTGTCATATCTTTTTTTGGACGTCATATGTTATCCCAATTTGATAGAAATAATTTTGTAATAAATCCAAATGGTTTGTATGAAACTTTTCAAAAATACAACGATTTATTGAAAACTAATCCAGAATTTAAAAAAACTAAAATCGGATCGCGGAGCGGGTCAAAATTTTGTAAGTTACAGACAATACATTATATAATGTCTGCAGTTATATTCTCTGTAAAATGGAGCAAAAACAAATTATGGCTTTATATTTTTTAGCTTTGTTGAAAAGAAATCAACTTGAGAAGATAGGTAGTCCTTATTGAAAACGACAAAAAAAAGATGACGTTTGAGAACGTCACGGAGCAGCAGATTACGATGCATTTTTTTGTTTTACTCAGGAAAAATCTTAAATAAACTCTAAAAATGTTGGAGAAATCAAGAAAATATGTCCCAAGCGAGTTTGTGCATATTTGTACAAATAGTAAGTAGGCAGTATTTGATTGGCAGAGACTCTGTTTCGGATGAGGACAATCTGTGAAGCTACGATTTAGCTGTAAAAATCTAAACAAAACTTTAAAAAATTGAAATGTCAAGGAAAGAGCCCTTCAGAGTTGCGTATCCTAAGAAAGCAGAGTTGAGCAATAAAAGAAATTAAAACCTTAACAAAGGAAATTATACAAAGATTGCAATTCTTTAAAAATATTCGTCAAGTAATAGAAAAGGGGTTTAATGAGTGGGCATTGGATTTTACCACGTGAAATGCATAGGGATATTATTTTATTTTAGAAATTCTTGACGCTTTGTTTTGACGTTACTTTGCCGTTAAGTGTGCTCCGCGGGTAAAAAACATGTTTCTTTTCAAATGAAGGTAATTGATTTCTGTGAACTTTACACATCAACAAAACTACCGGTACTATTTTTAAATATCAAATTGTACTTATTTGAAATTTCCAGTGAGTAATATAACGAAGATTGACTTCGTCCACGAATTTTCGAACAACCCTCTTATATCCTTAGCATGCAGTTCTGCAGTCTTTTTTCAAAGAACATGATTTTTAAAATTTATTTTCAAATCAGATTTTTGGAAATTTGTCACAACCCCCCCACCCCCCAACACAAAAAAAGCGGCGCATTTGAAACTGCTGCCAAGGATTTGTTATGTGTTTAATTGCTGTAATCTAAAGATTTAGTTTAATTTCTTTTGCAAAAATTAAAGACAAATTGAATCTAAAATAATTATCACAAGGCGGACTGAATAAAACCTAATGCAGAAAGAATCTGTAAAAGGGGCTACAGCTGTAGTGATGAACAAAAATGCTTCTAATGAAATATTTGATGAAATACTTAAAGAACAGCATATCTTTATTTTGAAATTTTTAACAAATCAAATGAAACAAAGCTGTTGTATTAATAATCAAAATATAGTTTTAGATCTTTTTTCCTTGTACGCAAACAGGAAAAACGCCGCAAATAGTCTCTGAACTAATTAACGTCAAGAGCATTCAACAATTCAGATGTAGGTTTGCAAGAATGCTTAAAACAGTTACAAGTGGCGTTATCTTCTTTCTTTTTATCCAACCAATTGTTGTCGATGATACTCCCCGAAGAGGATTTTGCAAAATTGACATGTAAGTGTTACATTGTATAATGTAAAATTTTTATAACAATACATGTAGCTGTAATAATAAGAACATCAAAAATCTTTTAGTTATTTTCGGCATATACTATCATCTCGGAGTCGTTTTTCGCTTACCTGAGCGTCTTTCTAGTTTTCTACCCGCATTTCTGCATGTTTTTTTCAGTTTCAACTTTTTGTCAAGAACCAATGTGCCCATTAAACCAAACTTGCGATAAAGTATTCTTGTGTAATGGGAATTAAAGTTTGTTGAAATAAAGGGGCATGTCTTCTTCCAAAGTAACATGATTACTTGTAAGTTAAATAAAATAATTGCATCTTTATTTTTTTTTCTCTTGAACGATGAAAGATGAAACCTTATTTTATTGGCAAATTCTTATAAATATCTTCCTCTGAAGAACGGCAAAGTCATGGTTGGTATACATATAGAAACATCGATATACAGGTAGTGTATAGTCAAGATTGTTCAACTTATTACCCCTATAGTGAGATAGCGTGAAGTAAAATTTGTTCATCATCATCATTATCATTTTTATTATAATAATTATCTTTATTTATTATATATACATATACATATGAGGGTTATTTGAAAACGTCTTCAACGATGTCAATCCTCGTTAAATTACTCTCTTCAAATTTAAATAAGCACAATACAAGATTTTAAAATATTTTTTTATTGATGTGTTTAGTTTCATTCCATTCATTTAAAAAGAAATCGATTTACTTCATTTTAAAATCAATAGTTTGTACCCGTAGAACAAATAAGATACTGCCTTTACTATTTTTCCACACATGTTGAACTCACTTTTGACATATTTTTTCATTCCTCTAACATTTTAAGAGTTGATTCAGGATTATTTCTGAGTAAAACACAAAATTGCATCGTTATCTGCTGCTCCGAGACGTTCAAAAACGTCATCTTTTTTTATCGTTTTTAATTCTCAAATTGGTTTCTTTTCAACGTAATTTTTACAGAGAATTTAGTGTATATTTCGTAACTTACTAAATTTTGACTTGATTCGCGACCCGATTTTTGCATTTTTCACATCTGGATAAGTTTTGAATAAACCGTGATATTTAAAAAAAAACGTACAAATCATTTTAATTAATTGTTTAAATATTTCTACTAAATTTGGATAACTTATGACTGCTAATAAAAAAAGAAATTGCAGAAGTCCACGAATTATTCTAACAACTCTCGTAATAATAAAATGTTACGCTGTTATAAGAAAATGAGACAATATAAAATTACTGGTCGCAATAAATTAGCAATAATTAATCTTACTTCACCAGAGTACAACAGACTATGGTGTCCGGTTGAGTCCATTTTCTAAAGCTCAACAACCATTAAAAAAACACGCCGTCGTGCTTACACAAAAAACGCCACACTCACACAAAATACGCCGTCAAGCTGTAGAATGCGGAATTGTGTTAGTGAGTATTGTGATAGTGCGACATCGTTATGTGTAAAGTTGCTATAGCGCCACATCTTATCGTCTGAAAGTAAGACAGTTTGTTGTGTTATGTTGCGTTATGTTATCACAGAAGCGTGTTGTTGAAAAGCGTGTTATCGCGACGGTGTGTTGTGTACAAGTGCAATGTTATGTTTTGTTTTGTATAATTGTGTTAAAAGGGGTGCATGTGTGTGTTAGCATGATGATTGCGTGTTGCTTGAAAGCGTAATAGCGCAATGGCGTGAGTTCTGTAAAGTTGTATTAGTGCGATGGTTTGCTGTTGGAAAAGCGTGATGGCATGTTGTGAGTTAGCGTAATAGCCATTTGCAAAAGCTTAACAGCGCGTTTAGAAAACAGACCATCGCCCTAACATGCTTTCAAACAAAACATGTTGCGCTGACACAACTTTACACAACACGCCATCGCGCTAACACACCTTTACACGACACGCCGTTGCGCGAACGCAACTTTTCACAACACACTGTAGCGCTGTCAAAATACTCGCTAGCACAACATTATAAAATCATAGCCTTTTCATGGGGTCAATCCCTAGATATATAGACCTTAGAGAAAGCATATTGAGCGAGTACTTCGAGCACTTCTCTAAGGTCTATATATCTAGGGATTGTATCGAATTGAAAGGCTACAATTGTTTTATTATTTTTCATTAGTAAATATGAAATGTTTTAAAATTCCTCCAAATACTCTGTATTCTCTCATAAAGCATTGTTTTGACATTTGCATTATGACGTAACAATAACGATTACTAGCTGCAGTATCTGTTTTCAGAAACAGACAGTTTATAAATAAAGACGGATAAATTAAAAATTTTGTTTGTTGAATATAAATTTCATGATAACTACGACGGCTGTAAGAAAGAATTTCCACCAGGCAACACGTGTGCCGACGGAAGAGGACCTGACACCTGAATCGGTGTTTCAGACACATTCTAGGAATATTCCAGGGTCTGCCACTCGTATGTAATACACCCATTCTCAATATAAGGGCTCAAATAATGTCGCCTCATTTTCATTTAGAAGAAATACCACTGATGTAATTTTTAAATCAACATTATAAATAGTCATACAACAATGAATAAGAATTCATATAATTATCGATCTGAAAGAGTATTTAAGGAGTTCCAAATTCAAATATAGTAGCCTATTTGAAATGTACGTTACTGTCGCCGCGGCAAATATTATGCTGATTCCCCTCTGTGTAATATATAGTTTTGATTCTCAAGTAAAAATTTTCTGATAAGTTAAACCTTGTATCATATATATTTCTTTTCATAACAATGAATACATTTTCTTTGTGATAATAAATAATTTTTATTATGCAATGTCCCTGTCGCTTAATTCTATTTCAACCACATTACAAGCAAACACAAAGATTAAACACCTGATAGTTTTGTACTCCTTTATTTATTGATGGGCTAAATTTGAAATTTCAAAGGATTAATTACTCCTACTTACATAATGTAACATGAAATTGGACAATTTGAGCAACTTTTATAAATATGTTTACGGAATGAAAGACATTTTCAATCGTAGAGATAAGAAAGAAATGTACGTTACCTATATTTTTCCATTAAGAATATATATTAAGTAGAAAATATGAGACAAGTCTGATTAAGCAACCCCTTGTATCCTGTAAACTGGCAAAGACGTTTTGCTTAACACAATTAAAAATTATTTTTTACATGAAAAGTGATCATTTGAAATGTACGTGACTGAAATGTACGTTACCATGAAATTCGAATTAAGTGAATCTCGCACGAATTTTCATATATTCTCATACTTTCACACACTCGAATGTGTACACAAAGGAAAGTTTCAAAGGTTGGAGGTCCGCTAAATCCCAAAATTAATGAAAAGAAACGTTTCTGCTGAGGAAAAAAATATATTAAGGTCAATTATATTTTATATCATTTTGATACCTGGTATATATTTCTGAATGCGAAACCTGTATGATGCATTTCTTATGATATGCAAGTTCAAATAGTATCAATATATTACGTGTCTAACGTACGCTTGTGGAAGAAAATTGATTTTTATATTTGAAATGTACGTTACGTATGGTAACGTACATTTCACGTATTTCTAACTGACATTTTTTTTAATTTAGTCAATGAATTGCGTTTACACGAGCGAAACAAAATTATCGTTACAATCCATTTGACAACTGGCCACATAAATCCATCTAAATGAAATTGTTAACAAGACTGTCAATGGATATTTTCGGAATAGATTTATGTTAAGTTTCAGTGGCCAAACATCGTCTTGTCATTATTCCATGTATTATAATTTGATGAAAAAAAATCTGGAAACAAAATCTTCAGATACTTCCTTTCAAAGGTAATTGATAGAAAAATTGTTATCTTGAACTTCATTTTTTAAAAAATCAGAGAGGCATTTGTGCCCTTATATTGAAAATGGGTGAATAGCCAAAAGCATGCAAAGCAGATATCAGGAAACAGGTGGCTGTTAATTACCCAATACCTCAAAACAAACAACCAATGCGCTTTCTCTCATGCCTCGTGCATTAACTCTCCTAGTGCGATGATGTGACAGTCGACCTGCCCACTCCAAATGAATATCACTTGCAGCTCTCTCTAAAAGTTTTATAAAACGACTTGTACCACAAAAGAAGACGAGCTAATAATTTAAGCTCCCATCACAGAGGATACTATTTATCCTTGACAAAAAACATTGTCTTACTCATTGACATATCAAAATCAAACAGCTTTGGATTCACAAAGCTTTATTAGTGGAACAGAAACATTGCATGTCCAATACGGTTATCATTGCATGAAACACCATGCTAGAGATCATATTATACATGTACTTCTAAAATATATAAACTTATTTTGGGTTGGACCTCTGACGAGTGGCAGACCCTGGTACATTCCTAAAATGTACCCGAAACACCGATTCAGGTGTCAGGTCCTCTTCCGTCGGCACACGTGTTGCCAGGAGGCAACTAATTCTCTCAAAAAATAATGTCCTGAGCATTATGGCATATAGTATAGAAATCATATGACATTAAGCTTGACTTTATCTCAAATTGAATCTTTGATGAATTGATAACAGTTGATATGACAACTTTTCATCACATAGTCTCAGTCTGAGAAGCTGGAAAACAAGGGATATACGAGACTCTGAATTAAAAATGAATGTGAAGATTCAATTAACTAAAGTGAAATTTAACACTTAATTAAAGCTGTTGTAAAACTATAAATTAAAACTATACAGCAACAGTGTCTGTTTTATAGACATATGAGCAAGTCGATTTCACCGAACAAAAATATATAGACATCTAAAATGAGTACCGTCCTTAACGACAAGGGCTTCAAAAAACCAATGAACTGTTTGCCAAAATTAAACAAATTATCACTGATGATGTTTGATTGACTTTGCGACACATAGCAAATTTGATAGACTTCATTTTGGGGGTAGTTCACACTATCTTAAAGATATATTTGACAGTAAAGAAGCTTAGTACTCAATGGTCACCCCTTGTTTTCAAAATTGAGTGAAATTAACAGCGTGTAGCATTTTAAGATAATTATTAAAAATTAAAAGTGTAGTTATCCACATTTGTCTGAAATTCAAAAGATAATAAAAAAATCAATTGGTTTAAACCCTCAAAACGAATTTGCAATTAGATGCAAAAGAGAAAAGAATTGCAAGAACACAAAGATAGTTTATATGCCATTTTCTTTAATATTAGTGGTATTGTGTTCAAATTCTTATTCGGGATATATAGTAAATTTTCTTTATTTTAACGATTTTTTTTCTCATTCTCAGGAATCGAATTGAATGCTGCGAAGGATATAAAGTGAATGCTGCACGTAGGAGCTGTGAAGGTTTAAAACTTTAGTAACTAACATTTGCACTAAATGTGACTTGCAAAATAAAAATAATAATTCATCGCACATATAACATTAACAATGATAATACATTTATAAGATATAGAGACTAAAACCAATGTAGTACTCATGTATATATATACTGAATTTTTTATAAGACTTTTTCTACGTATACCGGTAATTATTCAACACTAGCATATTCAAGTCTCCTGTCCACTAGACCCATCATCACAACAGTGGGTGAAGTAACGGAGTAATCCCTCTTAAAAATTAGTATGCACATGTAGAAACAATTGGTTTAAAGTATGTCAGTCGAAACACTTTCCAAGGATAGAATAATAAAATACTGAATTGAAAATAAAAAATAGAATGTCATGTTGCTTCAACGTACTTTTCAGTTGCATTTGTTAGAATTGATCGTAGTTAAAACAAGCACTTAAAGCGGAACACGACTCGTAAATAGGCATACGCTTTAGTTAAAAATTAGTATGCACATGTAGAAACAATTGGTTTAAAGTATGTCAGTCGAAACACGTTCCAAGGATAGAATAATAAAATACTGAATTGAAAATAAAAAATAGAATGTCATGTTGCTTCAACGTACTTTTCAGTTGCATTTGTTAAAATTGATCGTAGTTAAAACAAGCACTTAAAGCGGAACACGACTCGTAAATAGGCATACGCTTTTTTATATAATTATGTACACCCCTGCTAATGTGTTACCTTTTATTTTTCGATGTTCCGCAAATTATAAAACCCGATGAGTTCAGAGTAGCTCTGGCAGTGGCTCTGTCCAGAGTTAGCGAGGCTACAGCAAGATTGAATAAACTATTAATGGAAATTTGGCTAGGAAGTGCCTAGCTACAGTAGCACTTGAAGATATGGTAAACAGAAAAGTTTTTTTTTTCAGTTTTTACCACCCTGTATTACATGTATAATCAGAAATGTTCTTCAAACGATCTCTCCTGAATTGAATCAAACTTTACTAAGTATTCACTATGACACAATTTTCTGTAGTCATGAATTAAAATTTATTTTTGGACAAATATTTTTGCATAGGAACCGGGACTATATTTTTGCCGTCAGAAAAGCAAATGATGCACACAAATGACTTTAACTGACAAATAAGCTGAATTAGAATTGCATTATGGGTTATTACGAATACTACAGGAATTTTACGCTTGAAAAAAGGAAAATCTTATGGCGATTGGAAAGGCACAGACACCATTTTTCCATCAATTTCGTTAATGAAAAACATTCTTTAAGTTCTATCATTTTCATGCTCACAATGACAAACAATTTGTTATATTTGTTAAATAAAGGGTTGAAGCCTAGGTTTCTCAAAGTCAAACTGCAAAGTGATTTGCGTTTGTTTTAATTCCTTTGTTGTACTATCGGTGAATTCAATTGTCAGGTGGATTCCCTGGCGAAAACACGTGATCACAAGTATAGGTATGTAGAAATAAAAATGTTCTGTCCATTTAAATGCTATTTTCTATTGAGAAGTTGCTTACCTATAACACATTTATCACGGTATTACACTTACTTGCAATATCTGTATCACCGGATTTGTTTAGTCATTCAACAGGTTCAAAACTGCGTTTCAATCAAGGTCATCTCTAACAAAATATCTAAAACTATTTCCCCGGATAATACCTTTACGCAGGATTGCATAATCCAATTTATCCAGAGAAAAAGATTTAGACATTTTTAGAGATCAGTCAAGTTCAGATGCATTTTTAAATGAATAAACGACCCCGGTGACACATATTTCGCAAGGCAGTGTAATACCGTGATAAATGTGTTTCAAGTAGGCAGATTGGGTATTTTTTAGTTGCATTTCCATTGAAAAACAACATCTGTGCATCAAAAGTACATCGATGATCATGATCCAGGCCTTAAACATCGATTGATGTGGAACCCGATTTGGTTCTTCATTTAGTCGATTTCTGAACTGCCTTTATAAGACCTTTCGTAGAGAAGTTGAGGGGGAGTATCAAAACGAGCCATCAACTTCTCAGTAGGGAATATTTAAATGCTAGCTGCTCGTTTTCGTTTTTGAGGCGATGGTGTTCTGAACATGACACAGACTGCAATTTTTTAACACACGTTTCTCTAGCTAAAACAAATTAAGAACGCCCGTGACATCTTGATATCATAGCTTCTAATTTTGGTATTTTGTTCATCAGAACATTTTTGCACTCCATTGACATGATTATAGATTGACCTGATCCACGTGTTCGAAGCAGAATGCAAACATGTATTGGGCGTAAAAGTTGCAATTCATTCTACAATTGGTCAGTAGCTCGTGGTAAGATCCTCTGCGCATTAATAACAATAGCCATATAAGGAAAACAAAGGTTTGGCAGTGTAGATGATTTTACACTGTGCAATTTTTTACCAGTATCGGTCGCTAGTGAGCTCTACTACTATTATGATGGGACATATTGTTATTTTAACCCCCCTCCCTTTAGCCACCCCTTTCGTTGAAAATCATGAAAGTTTTTCAGAACATGGTCTGAAAACATATTTTTCATAGAACATGTTTTCAAAAGAAGCAGACTATAGCAATTTCCTGTTAACTGCCAATTTTATTTATAAACCCGGTTCTACCCTATAAGCTTTGAATATATCAATCTAAACAAAGAGTCTTGAATTTAAACTGAAAACTTCTCGTAAATAGGCATAGTCCGCCATATTTCCCGTTCTTCAACGCTCTCCGTACAACCCGTATATAAGGAGCAGTTCGCTAATCAGTTCAATGTATTTCACTGTAGATATCCGACGAGTGTACATGAACATCTTACACCGCTTGCTACTTAATCTCGATCAAATTATCAAGGTTTACGTATTTTTTCAAGACAGGACAAACGTATCATGAAAAATAGTGGTCAATACATTTTATAAAAACAGAAAATGCACATAAAAACAAGAAAGAAACGCAAAAATTCTAATTAAGACCTCGAAAGGGGTACTACATGTCGGCCATGAATTTTGAGTGTGCAATCGGGTGTAACGAAATCAAACGCTTTATATACCCGTCTGACAGTGTCTATTTATGAGAGGTGTTCAGCTTTAAATCACAATAACATTAGCAGGGGTGATCTACACAAAGGTATTCTCTTCGCATCCGTTACACATGACTGCGTTAATGTCACGGGTGCCGTCGTGGAATGGCAAACCGTGTTCATGCTGGTAAAATGTATTTAACATTGCCTCCTTTGTTTGCATTTTATTGCAGTTACGCGTATCTTGTGATTGTTTGTATACTGCGCTGACCTGTACAGCTATTGTAAATTTCTTTGGTATCTTAATTACATTCCTGCACTTGAAGCAGTATTGCAGCTATTTTGTCGTTACCGAGTTCTGTTAAGCACTCGTCCTTTTATATGGCATACCAAATCCACAAAAATGAGCAAAACATAGTTTCACAGTCGATAAACTAGGTTTATCGGTTGTAAATTATAGTTTACGGACTGTAACAACGTTAATCTATATTTTACATCTGTAAACCATAGTTAACGCGAAAATCTTTGTTTCACAACCATAAACTATACTTAACATCGAAAAAAATCATTTGCGATTGCAAAACATAGATTATCTGATAAATACAGTTTCACGATTTGTAAACTATAGTTTACAAACCGTTAACTATAGTTAACGATCTGATAAATATAGTTTCACGATTTGTGAAACTATAATTAACAACTCTTAACTATAGTTTACGATTGTAAACTATAGTTTACAAACGTGAATCTATTTTTATCAAGAAAATCTATTGTTAACGCTTTATTCAGACAGATAAACTTAGATTAGCATTCGTAAACTATAGTTAACGACCGTGAAATATAGTTTTACAGATGAAAACTATACTGAACGAATCGTTAACTATAGTTTACGGTTTGTAAACTATAGTTTACAGTCGATAAACCTAGTTTATCAATTGTGAAACTAGGTTTATCTCATTTTTGAGAATTTGGCGTGCCATACTTTTACACCAGTGCCGACTGATGACACTAAACAGTGAATAAGTCCTGCCGTTTATATACATTAGGTGTCTGCAAATATGGCGTGAATCCGAACAATAATGTCGGGCACATTCATTTTACGAATCGTGTTCAGCTTTAAGAACCGAATCAGCTGGGAGAGATAAACAGTTGTTGATATTAGGTATTACTTAATATTTACACATTTAGAAGTCTTTGTCCGAGATAAAATTTACAAACATTAAATTAACTTTATTTTTACATAATTCGCACGCGGGGCGGGACAAAAAGATGCAAAACCGTGTCTTAAAGTGGATTTGCGGAATGGAGAGCATGTAAGAATAAGAAATAGTTGTCAGATTTTTTTTAGTTTCTTGACGATGATCAATCGATTGGCTTGCGAAATAATTTAAGGAATAACTGTTTAATTTTTCGATTTCATGATGTGATCAATCGATTGGATTGCTTGACAATACTTGATATCGCGATTACTTTACTTAGCGGAACTTTCGCGAAGGAGGTAGGAATCGTCTATTGGTTGGGGGCAATGTGCTATTCAATATAATGCAATATCGATCGTTGTAGCATTTATAAGGACAGATAAGTAAAAAACCTGGTGGAATACCTCGCTAAACAATCGTTGAACCAGCCTAATATATTCTTGAGAGGAACAATCCTAAATTGTCACATTTTTATCGATATTTTTAATTAAGCGGACTCTTCTCGTTCAATTTTCATTGAAAATCGTCACATTTTTTAGCAGATAAAATATTCTAAACTTTCCTTATTTGACAATCTACTATTTGGGGTTCAATATCTGGCAAAACATCGTGATTTCGGCATTTAATTGTTTGAATCATTCGATTGTCACTACTGTAAACAATCTCATTTGCCCCCAGAAATTTAGACTTTTCTCGACTCCCCCGCAAAAGAGCGGTAGTAAGTAAGATAACTGGGAGGTACTCATTGGTAGTCGTGAAATAAAGTATTGCATAAATGTTTATACATAAAATTATCACGCAAGCCAATCGATTAATTATCGTCATGGAATCGAAAAATGTTACAGTTATTCCTTATGTTGACATGCTCCAGATTCCGTCAAACCATGTGCTAGAAGTCCTGCTTCTTGTCTCTATTTGTCCCGCCCTGCACGCGATGTTTTTTAACCACGCCTATCTATGATCCAGTGCATAGATGAGGAAATAAAGTAAATTATAATAAATATTTGTAATTTTATCTCGGACAAAGACATAGGAAATGTACATATTTTATGTATGAACGCCTTCGGCGTATTTGAAAATTATCTCGCAAGCAACTCGGTTGATCACATCATGAAACATAAAAAAAAAATTATTTCTTTAAAGTAATTGAAAAGTTATAACACTTCAAATATAATTTCATTCTTAGCTTGTCAATTATATCTATCTTCAAAGCATCAAAATATAAAACTGAATATACCAATATGTTCTGACGTTTTGTTGGATTCAATGAGACATCACTTGACTGAATTTTCAATTTTCAAGGGTCTTGTCAACAATTAATCAATTAAAATTCTCTAGCATATCTTTATTTTTTTAAAAGTACACATAAACATTTACACAACTTATTGAAAATAGTGTTTCATTGCAAAAAAAATGAGAGTTATGAAGAACATTCATTGAATTCACCAATATATCTTAAATATAATATTACAGCATGGTAAATTAATTTAACTGTCATCATTTGAAAATGAAAGAAATGTTAAAATAAAATTAACTTGATTTTGAAGAAGTGTATTGTTTTAAATAAAATTTACCTCTTTACCTCTTTGGATTTCCAAATGTGACTTTTCTAAAATGCAGTTTTAATATTGAGGTTATTAATATAAACGTATTTTTCTAGATAAGCATGTAAAAAACGTATTGTTAAAATACTGTAAATAGTGTTTTCAATATTTGAAAATACTATTTCGATTACTAAAACGCAAGATAAATGGTTTGCATTCTGTCGTTCAATGAATCCTTCAATACCAAAGAAAATTTTAAATCGACGACACTAAGTACATTTAACATGTAACCGAGTGTCGAGGTTTTCCTCTTCATAACATTTATTAAACAGGCTGGATGATCGGTCAATTTCTCTCGGGATTATTTAATTTCTTTTCTAGAACTGAGAAAGAAAAAAAATATACATGTGTAGATATGCTTCTGCAGGAAATTACAGGAAAGAATTGGGGGGGGGGGATCCGTACAAAAGTGTGAATATGAACCATATTTAGATTGAATTCTCTTTTAATTTCATCTTATCCATATGTGTCTGACGTTGGCGAATAATATCGACTATTTTTCAATGTTTTTGTCAGTTTTTGTTTTCTGTTTTTCATGACATGGAATTTGATTGAAATAGATCGAATGTTACATAAGTTGAATTTTCTGACACATAAATTTATTCACTTGTAAGCGAAACATGTTATAATGCATTATGCACTCCTGATATTACATATGATTTCACACATTCAGTCCATGACTAAGTTAATGTTTCTGTGAAATCAAATCAACTTGTTTGTCAATAGATTGTCTCATAGGAGAAATTGACAAAAGGAAAAAAATGAAGACATTGCGTTTATTTCTATTGGTTTGTTATTAAAAAACAATGTATTTTGTATACTTATTGGAATTCCTACCGATTGAAAGACCAGACTTTGATCGTTGCCCAACAGAATGTATCGAGATTGAGCATATTTCCTCATGTTATTCACACTGTAGATTATTAAAATATGAGTAATTGTGTCTTTGAGGATCATTTTGTTTATAATGTAACAATTAAGACTCCTTTTTTGGTGCCTAGTGATTTTACAGTATAACAAGAAGCCCACGGACCTTATAGGTCACCTGAGTATCATGTAAGAACTTTCCAGCGATTGTATTCGGTTCGTGTTTTAATCCAAAAGCCATGAAATTCACAAATTTGAAGGAGGCACCATTGCTTATCAAAGGGCAGATTTCAAAGCATTAATTTATTTTTAGTCAAGGTACCCCCCTGGTACCCCTGACCCAGCGGCCCTGAAATTATCTATTTTGAAAGAGGCCCCTTTCTTCATTATAAGGCCAGCTTTTTTATGTTTAGGTTTAGTTATGAACGTGAGAATAAAAAAGTCCCGAAGGAGAAGGAAATAATGTTTTTTTGATAAATCAATTATTAACATTTGTACATTCTTTTTTATGCTATTCAAATAGGCTCCTTACCACTGGACACATAATGCTTTAAAACAAATAGGAAAGTAGAACATTTAATTGCTTATTTCATCATCTGCCAGTTTGGGCCAGTTATATAAATTTTGTGATTTTGGTCAAAATATATTTTAAAAAATCAATTCCTTAAAAGTCTTTCAATATATCTTCATTTTTTTATTATGTGTTAAGTGAATGTGTAGACATTGTTCTAAAATTTACTTGATGCCTAAAATTATAATTCCTATCATAAAACAGACAGGGAGTATTGGGGAGTAGGGTGAACATTTTTTCAAGTGTAAGATAAATTTTCTGGCTGATACAAATGATAATACATGCCTGTATATATTTGTATATTCTTGCCTTTTGATAGTTGATTTTTTTTTTTATTTCTTCGGGTTATTGTTTATTTCTTCCTCAAATGGACTTTTCTCCCATAGTTTTATTCATAACATCTGATGCATAAGCAACCCTTTTCTGAAGAATGATGCTTAGACTGTAAGCTATAACAGAGACCTAAACAATATTGCTGGCAATATGCAATAGCTACCACGGGCAGTTTAAAACCTGTGGTGGAGGAAAATAATTTACAGACAGATACTTTTGAAACGAAAACAAAATTATCTCACCAGCATGTCATTGTGCAACAAAGTCGTCAGCATTTTATTTGTCCTTTGAACGGGTGAAACGTTTTGAATGGCACTCGTATCGATGAATTTTACACTAAACCAAGCTTTCTTCTCAGACCTAGCTTTATTTACCCGCCGTTTCTTCTTAAAACAGGAAGTGCGAGTTCGTATATTTGAAATCTCGATCCCGACTCAAATTTGACATCGGAAAGAAAAAAAAAATGTTTTATTTTTTTCTGAAAATTCAAAACCTTGAGCGGAGGGTTGTAAAACTGAAAATAAAATAAATCCTGGCCTTAAATATGTAATTAGATCATTAGTATATTAACCAGGAGGAAAGGATAAGATGTTCAAAAATTCATGCATTTCACTATATAATCATTAGAGCCCCACCCTAAAACAAAAACCCCTGACCCTGGGGCCATAAAATTCACAATATTGGTAGAGGTACTCTTGCTCATTATAACTATGTACTTAGTTAGTTTATTTAATACCCAGGGGAGAAGATTTTCAAAAGAATTCATGTATTTTCACTATATAATCAATAGTGCCCCGCCCTAACACCAGAACCCCTGACCCTGGGGCCATAAAATTCACAATTTAGGTAGAGGCACTCTTGCTCATTATAACTATGTACTTAGTTGGTTTATTTAATACCCAGGAGCAGAGAAGAAGATTTTCAAAGAAATAATGCATTATCACTACCTACTTATTTAGCCCCGCCCTAGCACTAGAACCCCTGACCCCAGGGCCATGAATTTCACAATTTTGGTAGAGGACTCATTGGTGATTGCAATCAGGCAAACTGTTGGCTGCTTGATGTCCAGGAGTAAAGAAGAAGATTTTTAAAAATTGAATTAATTTTAGTGGTTTTGGCCCCACCCCTCAGGCCCCAGGGGGGCAGGGATCATGAAATTCACAATTTTTGTTCCCCTTTATTCATAGATGCTTTGTGATAAATTTGGTTGAAATTGGTTCAGTGGTTGCAGAGAAGAAGCTGAAAATGTTCAAATGTTAACGCACGACGGACCACGCATGACGCACGACGACGGACGCAAACTGACAGCAATAGGTCACCTGAGTTTTACTCAGGTGACCTAAAAACCTGGATGCTCTCTATTCAGTCATTCGTGATTTTTTTAAGTCATTATTTTAAAGCATGCTACAATTGACATTTTTTGAAAAAATGAAAAGCATTAAATTAAGTAACAGTAATGAGAATTTCCCATAATATGTAACCGGATTTCTCAGATATGAAGTAAATGACCGCGTGTTTTCATATTTTAAATTATCAACGTTATTTGTTTCAGAATGTGAAGCGGGATTTTACCATAAAAACTGTGCAGCAAAGTGTATATATCCTCTTTTTGGACTTGGATGTAATAAACAATGTTCTTGCAATGAGACATTTTGCGACTTTAGATACGGCTGTCGAGAGACTGGTAATTTCTTTCAACACATACTGATTGTATCATTCTGTACAATCAGTATCAGTGTATTTCACCTTAAAAATACAGAGAAGAAACTTCTTAATCATTAAATTACGGAACATTTTTATACATTCACACACTCTTGTACACGTTGAAAATCAGATATTTTTGCTTTAGATGAAAATTCCACAGGTGCTTTACGTTTTTGAAGTATTAGAAGTATTCTAATGCTCTATCATCATCGGTTAAATATTTGTAAATATCTTGAAATATTTACACAGCTTTTTTTATGAAGAGAAAATTTACACAGTGCAAAATAAATTTCTGGCGGTCGCCAGAAAAAAAAATAATCTGGAGGCCACCATTTAACTTATCTGGCGGTCGCCAGAAAATTATCTGGCGGCTACCATAAAATTATTTGGCGGCCGTCAAAAAGTTAAGTTACTCCTGCCGTATAATTTCTGGCGGCAAGATAAAGTTCTTGTTCATTTATTTCACAACAACATATCTGTGAGAAAAATAATAGATATACACTGTAATAATAATGATGCAATAGCATAAATGAGAGGCATCTACATATAATTCAATTTTGTTTGTATTCATTCCTCTCATTCGTTAATTTCCTCAAAGGAACGCAAATTATTTTTTAATAATCACCTGGAATCACCTGTGTCTAAACAGTTCCCTCATTTCCAGTCCTCTGGATTCATGGAAAATTTCCAGATTTAATAAATTTACCTTAAACTTCAAACAGTAGCTCGATCTTACCTCATGTAAAGAAAATCATGGCCGCTAGGTAGGTATATCAGTTATAACAAAGCGTAAACTGACACAAACACGGTTATACTCAATGATTTGGCCAAGAATTAGAGTAATTATTTAAATATACAAAGTATAGCAATAAGCATACAATGAAAAAAAGAAGAGTATGATGACATTTAAGTTATGGAGGACAGACATTCCCGTTTATTTAAGATATGAATACACAAAGGTTTCTATAAAAAATTAATTTGTGGTTGTGATGATAGACAATTATCTGGAGGCCTTAACCTTTTTTGCGGCGGTCAAATCTATTCATTTAGCGGCCGTCATGAAAATATTTGGCGGCCTCTAGATATGTTTCTGGCGGCCTTTAGATTAAACATTTTTTTCTACCTGCATGGCACCAACCGGCTTCCGTAAGATTTAAAATAAAAAAAAAACAAATTAGTTTATTTTTATCAATTTTGTCTGGGAAATGTATTTTTGAAGAAAACAAATTCTTTAAAAGTTTTTGTGAGAGGGGCGGGGGTTACATGGTGAACTTTACATTATAAATTATTTTGAATATTAAATATACATTTGAATTTATCTTGATATATATTATTGAAATTGCAATTTTACCTGAGTATAACAAGGTCACATAAATAAATAAATATTTACCTGAGTATAACATTGGCAAATAAATAATACTGTTTAAATGATTCTCATATGATCACAGTCAAAATATTCATATGATTCTCATATGCAGGGTCTTTTATATGTATATCATATGTATATTGCATAATTTGATTAACGTGTGTGCATTCATATGATCCACATATGATTGAACTAAAATAATACTCATATGATCTTATATACATATTTTTCTCATATGATTTACATATGATCCTCATATGAAAGGAAATGCATATTTGGATCATATATGATGAAATTGTCTATGCATCAAAAGAGCAAAACATTGTCAAATTATGGTCAGCTGATGACTGTATTTGAAATTTTCCAGCGTCTCATAACCCTGAAGTAGAAAACAGATATTATTTATCGCAAGGAAAACACAACAGTGACGCCGTAAAGGCCCTTTCACACTTTGGCACTCGAGCAGAAGCGACAAAATTATTCGTGCGACAGAATAATATTAAAGGGATCGTAAACTGTTGCTGAAATAATCGCATATGAAAAAGTATTCGTACAAAATTCGCACGATCTAAAGCGATTGATCGTGCGATTGAGAAGGGGTATATTTATATACTACCCGTTTCCGACCCTCATCAGTTGAATGCAAAAGATGCCTCCCAAAAAGATGCCGCTCAAAGGTATAGGTAAAGGCAAAGTAAAACGTAGAAAGAAGGCCCAGGCGGAGGAGGAGGAGGCCCAGGACCTGCTGCAGCAGCTTGTCGACAAAGGGGAAGAGTCACCAGACCAGCCAGTTGAACATTTACAACCTGATGGTGACAGTGAGGATGAGGACGAGGAAGATCCTAACAAACATAAATCCTTGAACCTGAATCCAGACCAGGAACAAGAGCTTGCAGATTTTTTCCAAGAAAAGGCCTGCTTCTATGATAAATGTCGGAGTGACTTTAAAAACTCCCAGAAAAAAAGATCGTCTGGTTCAGGAATAGGCAGCAGCTATGAATTTGTCTGGTGCGTAAATTAAAATAATATTATTAAACATTTTAATTGATTTATTCTGATATATTTTATGGTTGGTAATTTTAAATCCTTAATCTTAACAATATTGTATTTGTTTCTTTTTAGTGCAGACATCCGACTCTGGTATAGATCTCAACGGACCATCTTGGGCTATGGGCAGCGGAAAGGGCAAAAATTACCATAATGAGAAAACAAACGATTATTTTAATTTCAATGACCATAAAAACTTAACAAATAATATACAATGCATAATCAACAGACGTTTTCGCACAACAAATATACATTAAAGCAAAACCAACGACCACGTACGTAACAAACATGTATGAATGCAAAACCAACAATCATCTTTGCAGTACAAACGTACATAAAATACGACAAGCGAAAAAAACTTCACGAACGTGCACGCGGTAAATCTAGTCTTCCCGACTCCCGGCGGTCCCGTTTTTGTTTTTTGTTTTTTGTTTTTTTTTTTGTTTTGTTTTTTTTTTTTTGGGGGGGGGGGGGTCTTTTTTTGTCGGTGCACAGAAACTCTTCAAACTTCTTATGCATATTTCCTTTTTAAATGAATTCAATAATATGTAAAATCAAATTTACGTATTTATTACTAAAGCCAGAATCCAGAGAAAAAAAAATCCATCAAGCTGAAAAAAAGATTTTAAAACTTGACAAGCAAAAACAAAAAGGAAATTAAATGAAATATCCCAAACTCGAAAACCGATCGCGTATGTGTGTGGGGGTGGGGGGGGTGGGGGGGTTGTCAGTTCAACTTCCTTTAGTACCAATTTTTCCCTAATATATATACTACATACCCCCCCCTTTTTTACCTTTTTCTTAAAATTGGGAAATGTTGCTACGTGCCTGTAATAAAATATGTCACTGTAATGTAGATTCTTGTAATATTTAAAGAAATGGAGAAAAACAAATTATGTAACAACAACAAAATAAAAAAATGAGGAAACGGCATTCAGGAGAATGAGATTTTATTTTTATTTTCATTTTATGTGAATGCTTTTCTTTTCTTTTCTTTTTGAAATTTTAAGGATAAAATAACAAAAAAGAGGAAAAATTCAAGGGGGGTCCGAGGTAGAACCACGTCCATGTTAATTGTAGAGCCTGGGAATATAAACATGATGTGGCCAAGAGTTCTATACGAAAAAAAATGTGTGGGGAATTTTTGTGCATACAAATTATCTTGCATGCAAATGAGGGTTTTCATTTATTAAAAAAAATATACCTCAGTTTGTTGTTTTTAATCGCGATTCTGCTAAAACATCGGTATCCTTTTTACAGTGGTTTTCGCATTTATAGCTGAGTACTAGATTTGTCGCTTTTTGAAAGGTGATACTGCGGGGGGAAAAAACTGGGACCGTCGGGATCCGGGAGGACTAGATTTACCGCTTGCACGTTTGTTAAGTTTTTTTCGCTTGTCGTGTTTTTATGTACGATTGTACTGCAAAGATGATCGTTGGTTTTGTATTCATACATATTTGTTACGTACGTGGTCGTTGGTTTTGCTTTAATGTATATTTGTTGTGCGAAAACGTCTGTTCACTATGCATTGTATATCATTTGTTAAGTTTTTATGGTCATTGAAATTAAAATAATTGTTTGTTTTCACATATGGTAATTTTTGCCCTTTCCGCTGCCCATATTGGGCAAGGTCCAGAAAAAGAAGAGTGGCCAGAAAAGATGCAACCTCACAGCCAGGCAGAAGTGGGTGGAAACAAACTTAACTTCCCGAGAAGACATATAGTGCACCGGCCACAGGGATCCAAGCTCGGACAAGTATCAGCTGATGTAGAGGACGAGGATAGTGAGCCGTCCTCCTCGGTTACACAGGCACCCACTAGAAAGAAGCAGAGAAAGAAGGACTTGGATACAGCAGTCATTGACCTGAAGGAGAAGACTGACAGGCAGACGGTTGACCTGACTGCAAAAGTCGACGCAGCAATGAGCCACAGCAGCGACGAGAAGCAGGCCTGGGTGAACTGGATGTTGCAAGGAGAAGGTGGAGAATGAGCAGCGAGATTACTTTGCACTGCAGCCCCTGCAACAACCACACAGACAAGCGACCCCCCAGATGGTTCCTGTCAGACCAGCGTCAGTGCCCGCACAATGGCACAAGACTTCACACAGATGCAGCCACAGCCCAAGATGTACAACCAGATTTATCCCCAGTCTTCAGATGTTTTGGCCGCCGCCGCCCGTACCATGAATGAGTGAGAAGTGAAGTCTAAGCAGCAGCAGAGGATTCTGTATATAAATGTAACATTAATGAAGTAATTTTTTGGCATAAAGATGTAACTAATGAAAAATAAAAGAAGTATGTCACATTTTTAAATAATTTTGTTTGTATTCTCTCGCCTCTCATTGGTTGATTTCCAAAAAGGAACGCAAATTATTTTGTGTAATCTTGTTTGGTATGGGGACACACACCCTTGATAACCAGCTTATTCATCTTATCCAATCAATCCCCTCATTTCCAGTCCTCGGAATGCATTGAAAATTCCAGATTTAATTAATGTATCTTTAACTTCAAACAGTTACTCTTTCTTACCCCCCAAAAAACAAACACCATGGCTGCTAGATCCATGTATCAGTTAATACCTCCCCTCGCTTCAAATCACTTCCGTAACTACGCTTGTATTATTACGCGGTGAATTTGAACTCATAAAGAGCAACATAATGTTACATCCAAACTTGATTAATTATTTAAAAATTATATTATAAGGATTCAATGACTCTAAATCATGGTCATATTATCGAGTATAATCTAGTGTGGGTCAATCTACGCTTTATAATCCGTGTCAATTCCATCTTCACCATATTTCTGTGCCACTTGTCGCCACTCATCTGGGTTATTTGGAAAGGCAAACACTTCGTCTTCATACTTGTCAATGATGGCCTGGCAAACCTCTGGGATGAACAATGATATGGTGTTATGGGCAACACGGAAGGAATACTGGAGGCTCTTGTAGCTGTTTCCTGTCACTATATACCTGATGGTAATAGCCAGCTTTAGCCCAGGTTCAAGTGGCCGTCTGTAACGGTTCACTTTTCTGGATTTTTGGAATAATGCGCTGCAGTAGCTAGTAAAACATGACTAGTGGCATTCTCATATAGTTCAAAAAGTCCCCATGGCATTATCTCTCTATCTCCCTCATCAATGTTTCATACTGGCCAAATTACATGCGCCTCTCTATCCATGGTTTGACCCACCAACGTCTTCTATGTCTCTATGTCTTCCTTGTCTTTGTCGACGACGAAGAAGTAACGCCTGAACGAACATATATCTTCTCTGGAGTACTTGGAGTTGTATTCGGAAATTCAGTATCTAAGCAGACGGCGAGGAGGTATTGGTGAAGCATCCATGGTCAGTTGTGGTCTAAAACAGAAATGCTTATACAGGGTTTACATAGACTAGTGGCAAAGCACGGGAAATTGAAGTTGATAAATCGTGCATAGTAAAACGTTGCAAGATTACATGAGATACGTTGAGCACAACATACGCATTTACAGCTGCGATTCATCTTACGACCTTTAAAAATCGTGCATCACTCTTTCGAGTACAAAAACGTTGTAAGACGCTCGTATTAATATTCGTGCGTTGAATTGCGATAAATGGGGATCGCATTTGGTCGCGTCTGAATATTGTGCACGTGGACTATTTTGAGGAGACTTGATGCGACTACTAAAACACATGCAACGAATGCAAAGCATCGTGTAAATATGCGAGAGCTCGGGGAGAGCGCGTGCGAAGCTAAAATTTTCCGATCGCAAAGTGTTGTAAAGTGCTTGTGCGCCAGTTGTGAAAGGGCCTTAAGTCGGTGATCCCTAAATGCTAGAAGTCTATGTAAACAAGAATAGATATGGGTTACTCCATATCTAAAGATATTCGACTTTTAGATTTAATATGTTTAACGGTCTTTAATGAATTTTAAAAAAAATAAATAAATTGTGCAGTCTTCCTCTAGTTATGGAACTGGTGTAAATTTCCTGAGTCCG
The DNA here is from genome assembly GCF_032062105.1 of Saccostrea cuccullata. Taxonomy (NCBI): domain Eukaryota; kingdom Metazoa; phylum Mollusca; class Bivalvia; order Ostreida; family Ostreidae; genus Saccostrea; species Saccostrea cuccullata. The sequence continues at coordinate 66,348 of NW_026936760.1, forward strand.
TAGTATTACGGTTACCCAGTCTCATAACAAACAGTACATATACTTGTGTTCGCAAGACCAGTTAGCTTTGGTCTACGCGCGTGCGATGGAGTTGTCAAACGCATCTAAGAGACCTCGGAAAACATGTTTTGTTTTGCTGAGAAGTTAGGATGGCAGACAAAACTTTTTTCTTATTTAGTTCATATGAATACGAATTCTGATTAATAAAAATTATACAATCCCCGGTGAACTACTCAGTATATTTTGTTATAACATTTGCATCTGCAACAAAGTGTGTTTAAAATGGATTTGAAAAATCAGGACCGGGCTGGGAAATTCTAAGCTGAAAACCTTTTTATTTTTTTTAATTACTGAAATATACTAATGTATATATGTCACGGAACTTACTTATATAATTCAAATTCTACATGAAATAATATACTGAACTTCAACACGAACCCGGTTTTCAGTTTAGAAATCTCCGACCCGGTTCGGGTTTTGCTACGCATTTGATAACTACGCTCCCTACAGTTTACACAGTCTACACACGAGCAGAATCCGGCCAGGGATTGAAAATTCCGTCATTTAATAATCCACACACACACACACACACACAGAATGATTAATTGTTTTTCTCTATGAGGAAACTATATGATTATTAACGAACAATTAACATAATATTAATAGAGCTGTTGATATAGTATGATCAATTCAGAAATGCAAATGTTCCAATATTATTTTACAAGATTGCAAACATTCAAAAGCTTGTAGTTTTTATGACAGGGGCGTTCTAAAGTAACATAAATTCAATGTTTCCCTATTATGATAACTTGTAAAACAGTGCCAGTAATTAATGACGACAAGAAAAAGGATCACTTTTGTAGGTATTGCGTTTGCCTTATATTTTTACCCTTTTTTCTTTGCAGTAAATTTTGATTCAACTGACGCTTTTTCAAAGAAACGTGGCAACGGCCTAGGACAAGAAACTACAATATTCATATCAACATCAACTACAGCTAGTCTAATTGAGTTTAGCTCCTTGAAAATGCCCAGCTCGAATGGAATTCCTCGAATTAAGCAAAAAAGTGAAATAGTTAATTCATTGCAAAATGTCATCGTGCTGAAGCTTATTTATATCTTTGGTGCTCTTTCTGTAATGCTAGTAGTTGTCTATCTGTTATCTTTTATTTACAAAAAAGCAGAATCTTGTCTTAATATGCATGGCAGTTCTTTGAATGCAAGGGCTCAATATCACACTGGGAACAATAATGTTTCCTTTGACATTGCATAGTGGAGGATTTCATATTTTCAATAACACACACACACACAGAGAGAGAGAGAGAGAGAGAGAGAGAGAGAGAGAGAGAGAGAGAGAGAGAGATAGAGAGAGAGAGAGAGAGAGAGAGAGAGAGAGAGAGCTAGTCTTATTTATTCGTGTTAATAATTATTTGTAGCCGGGTTTATTTTTTTTAATTTTTTTTCCGCTGTCACTGAAATTGGATAATTTAATTTTGTCTTTCCGTCAGTCTGCAAGTCTGCGTCTGTCTGCTACACTTTCGTTGATTAGAAACTTAAAAGTAAATCAGATATTTAATTCCTTGTGAGAATAATAATATAAATATTACACAGTAACTACTACTACACGTATCAACAATAATTGATGGATAATTAAATATTTGCATTTTAAATTGTCTTTTTCATAGATAAAACTACAAATAGTAAAAGATACTTTAACTAAATTAATTTAGTGGTTCATCAACAGGGGCGGTAAAAATATCACAGGCTGTGCGGGACAGAGAGAGTAAGAGCGGGGCTTGTAGCATGCGAATTCGTAGGATTAAGAGTGTGTGAATTGCTGTCTGACTGGCTAGAGTGATAATAAATACATTATCATGAATCCAATCGATTGATCACATAGTGAAACCAAAAAAATTGACATTTACATGCATTCCCTAATTAAATAAAACCGAATGATCTTAATATATTTTAGTTTCATATGAAGGGATTCATATATTTTAATTATTCAATTAAAGAATGTTTTTAAGTTTTGTGTGAGTTATTGGTGTATATTTACATTTTCAATAAATTTCCCCTATGATTCTTTACAAAATAAAATGCAGTATATTTTCTCATGAACTACATTAGGTATGTATCACGAATAAGCATGAATATCGCCATTGTTACGTCATAATACCGCTCTGAACGTCAAGAAGTTAAAAAAAATATAGTGCACACTGTTTTGTTTTAAAAATGACAGTTGAACGGCGTAAATTTATGGCAAGTCATCAGAAAAATAATGTAAATATAAGAAATGAATTTAATTTTTTGAAGATTCATGAGGTATATGAACTACAACGCTTCACGCCGGCATATTTCATGAAGCGCGTTAGCGCTTCATGAAAAAAATATGCGTACGTGCAAGTCTGTGTGATTCTCACACCAATAATTCACACTAAACTTAAAAACATTCCTTATTTTTACATTTTACATGTTTGGAAGCACCGACAATATACTCAATTTTTGAATTTCTCGCTGCCCTATATTGTTTTTCTATTACTATATTTACATTTGCAAATGTTTTCCTTTATATAACACTACTGAAGGAAAGCGTTTTTATAAATACAGGTACAGCGTTAGCGCTTCATGAAAAAAATATGCATACGCGTTAGCGCTTCATGAAAAAAATATGCGTACGTGCAAGTCTGTGTGATTCTCACACCAATAATTCACACTAAACTTAAAAACATTCCTTATTTTTACATTTTACATGTTTGGAAGCACCGACAATATACTCAATTTTTGAATTTCTCGCTGCCCTATATTGTTTTTCTATTACTATATTTACATTTGCAAATGTTTTCCTTTATATAACACTACTGAAGGAAAGCGTTTTTATAAATACAGGTACAGGGTCAAGAGGTCATAGATGTGCGTTTGGATAAACGTTCGACGTAATATCTCTGTGACGTCATAAAGGATCGACGCGCGTTTAGTGGATTACATACATGCCGTTGGGTTCGAAAAATTAAAGCATTTCACACGTTAAAAGTAACAATCAGGCAAATATAAAGTATGAATAAGTCACAATTGTAAATATAAGAAATAAGGTATCATTTTTTGAGTTTTATTGAGATGTAAAACGGGTTGGCACATGATCAAATCTTCCATAAAGCCCTTCGGGCTTTATGGGATTTGATCACGTGACCAACCCGTTTTACATCTCAATAAAACTCAAAAAATGATTCCTTATTTCTTAAATAACGTCGTTGTAGCTCTATTGTGACGTCACGGTAACGCACGTTTCTCCGTGTATATTTCTACGCGTGAGTATACACGAAAATGATTTTCAAATCAATTTCGTAGTTGGCTTAGTAGAAAAACACAGCGAATGTAAATATTGAATAATGTAAAGGAATGAAATTGTGTATTTTAATTTACTTTGATGTTCCAGCATCTGTGTAATATTGATCAATTTTGTCAACCATGTTTCTTTTGATGTTGCAAGCTTAGTTCCATATTGTTTCAATTGTTATCTATAGAAATGTGGGAAGAGTTAAAGGGAAAATAGTATGAGATTTGATAGTTTAGACTCAGAGTAAAGTTTTATAAGGTTGAAAGAAACATTTTGCAATTATGACTCAAAGATTATAATCATGTATTGACAAGTGCTTTTTGTAAGACTAACACCATCACACATATTGTAACTTTATTGAAAAAAAATAATGTTCTTGTGTGTCTTTTTGGATGTAACATTCTTTTGTTTCTGTTAAGTACCAGAAAAATTAAGTATTTCTTTTTATCTGATTTCAATTGTAATTGATTCATACAGTTCTTTGTCATTACGTTTCATATGAATTTCGTTAAAAATATCACACTCAGACTCATTGCCAACAGGTTATTAGAACTTTTTGATTTTTTTTTAAATTTCTGTCATACTTGAATATGACAGTAAATAAGCAGTGGCCATTAATTTCACAGTTTTTGCCCCCTTCCCCAATCACCTTTAGGCGCTCTGTTGCAGCAATAGCATATGCAAACAAAAAATATTTGTTCAGACCTTTCAGAAAAAATCTAAAAAATGTACAAATGTTAACAGACAACGCACAAACGACGACGGAGGAGGGAAAGAGACTTCTGCATTATATTAATATTATTGAATTTCTCTGACAAATAAACATGGCCCTTGAAATAACCCTTTTTACACACATTTTAAATATAAACTTCCTCGGTTAAACATGAAATATATTTCCAAAATATCTAGAAACGTGAGAAAAAAAGGATAATAAGTGTCACTTCTAGGTACCTAACCTTAAATTAAACGCATTTACATTTTTTTTTATAATGAACATTAATTTCCTCATGTGACTTTATTGATTATATAACTAATAAGGAAGTGTACATGTGCTCTTTAAATTCTTTTTTTACATGACACCATGACATAATTATAATATCACTAAACAGCATAATTATTTAATAAATTGTACAATAATTTTTCCACAAAAATTGCAAAAAAAATGTTTGAGTGATATTAAGACAGACATTCGAGTTCATGTATGTTTGTGTCGCGCATTCAAGCAGAATGTTGCTTTTCATTCCAATATTGGCAGTATTACCTTTTTATAGGTCTTCTTCCAATTTCAATGCAGGTGAGGGGAACAAAAATTATGCAAATTATTTTATCAAATCTTTCTCAATTACACCATATATAGCACATGTTTTTCAATATATTTTTGTGTGTAATTAAGATATCTGCAGATGTACAAATTGAAAATTTGATATTAAAAAATTCCGACACAGTTGTAACGTTAATCCCCTTGTACAAAAACACATCTGGACCCGCCCTTGCCTTTAGGGGACAGTGTATATTGTATAACGACAGTACATTGTTTTAGGGCGGAGGATTGCCGTTTCAAAGTTTTCAAAAATGTTAAAGAAATTCAAGTTTTGAAGTTGATAAAATAGAGATAGATATTGACATTTTCTAGTATAAGTCTTTGCAAATTCATCCAGATGTTTATGCTCTTTACAAATCAAAAATATAGTAACGATACTTAGATTAAATAAAAGGGTTGAAATATGGTATGCACAATTTACTAGTCAAAGGAATGGATGTTTACAAGGCGAGGACAAAGTTTTTCAAGCGATTTTTTAAATAGCGTTGTCAGAAATGTCTTTGACACATCTGTTTCCTTTATTATTTGACCTTTATTATGTCATGTTTTTCTATGGTCGAAAAATCCATTTTCGACAGTGTAATTGGTTGGAAATATGGAGAATCAAAACTCCATTGGAAAACTACTGTCATACATGCAGACTCTGTCAATCAATATCTTTAAATTAATTAAGTAACTTAATGATATAACTACATTTTCTTAGAGATATCTGGGACATGTTAAGTATGATTCATACAAAATAGTAAAAATGATGACAAGTTTTTTCAGCACCAGGTTCGTATCATTCCCCTTAATTAAAACTGTTGGAGCTGTAGCCTTTTTAAAATGTTTTACATAATTGTAAATTTGTATGAAAAGTCATATTTCAGCGTTTGAAAGCTTATTCACAGAATATTTTATTTAAGTAATTATGACAACAGCACTCAGCATATAATAAAAAGCCGATGTACCTAATAATTTATCTCAGTGTATTGTACTATAGTGTATTGTAATGTCACGTTTTATTGAAATCAAACCAAAACTTTAAGGTTTTAATTAAAAGATATTTCAAAGTAATTTTTTTAGTAACCATCACAACACCATGCACCAAAAAAAAAAATATGAAAACATGATTATGCAATAGTCTACTTGTGTGAAAATTAGCGTTTTTCAAAACGACAGGCAAGTATCAGTTGAATATCAACGAATCCATGGAACTCTCAGACATTTACAAAATAAAACAAGACATATAGTATCATTTTTAAACCTCCTTCTCCATAGCCCTAAATGTCAATTTGTGCACGCCATTCTAGGAGTTGTATTGTTTCAATTTTCTTTATCTTGTACCAAGAAGGAGTCGAAAACAAAGTAGATGTTTCGGGAAAGATATGGAGATAACGAACAATATTCAATCTCAAAGTCCATAAAACAATACAAAATAAGAGCAGAGCAAACACCGACCTCCAAAATAACAGAGGTGGGATCAGGTGTCATTGAGGAGTGAACATCCCCTGCCAACCGGTCACACCCGCTGTGTGCTCCTTGTCATGATCAGGATGTAACGGAAAAAATCAATTCAGTGTATAAATAATTGACTTACAATTAGTATAAAAAACTTAATTCAGCATTTGACTCAATGATAAATTGTATTTGCTGACAAGGTCATTGTTTTTACCATAGAACTTACGAAATGATGAAATTAAAAGAGACGGCAGATATTCTTGTTTCATTAACTTGCTTTTCAATAATTTACCTCGATTTAGAAATTGTTCATACGTAGAGCATGCTCTTGCGTATCGAATCAACTAAGATATATACACTCTATATGCAGGTGATGAAGTTATATTGCTGCAAAAGTAAGGGAAGTTAACGATAGAAAAATTCCCTAGAGATGTTTTCATAACAAACAAACTTACTTAAAAATGTGAAAAATGAATATGTTGGTCATATCTCTACATGAAAAAAAAAGCTTTAACTGTAACCCTTTCAAAACACTCATTTGTCAAATGAGCTTTTCTGGTTTTCTTATCACATGAAATCTGTTGTCCATTTGTTTGTCCGGAAACATTACATTTTTAACTTCTCTAGAGCCACTGGGCCAATTTTAACTAATTCACATAGAAATATGTACATTTAGTATGTTAGTGTGTCCATCTGTCTAAATGAATTTTACCTTGGGCATCACGGTCATATCTATTGAATGAGAAGAGACAAGGCATTCATATTAAACATATGTATTTGTATTTGTATTCACCTATGAGAATGGCATGATTTTTTTTACCAGTGACCTAGAAGTTTGACCTACTTGCAAAAAATTACATTGTTTTAAATTCATCATTTTGAAAGAGAAAAGTTAGGACATTCATATCATACATGCATGTGTAATTATTAACTGTGATAAGACCTTTCAAAATAAATCATTACTTTTCACTCTGTGACCTTGACATTGAAGCCTAACCTAATTTTCAAAAATGTTGCATTTGATTATAACTTTTGATTGAGAAGAGATATGCCTTTTACAATTGACATGTACATTAATTACTCAAGATGTTTCCCAGTATGTGATGATTTTTACCCCTTGACGTTGATGTTTTACCTAATTTTCAAATCATCAAAAAAATCATCAAATCATCAAATCAAAATCTTTAACTCACCTAAAAGATGATTAGGCTTCTGAGTAAATGTAGGAGAAGTTCAGGGAAGACGGGGATTTTTGCATAAAAAACGTCATTTTCAACCCCCATTTGACCCTCCAGGGCAAAATCAAAATTCTGAAACCTTACTGCATATGTACAGTACATGACACCATCAACCATCTCAAGGTGATAAGGCTACTGTGTAAAATGTAGAAGTTCAGAGAAGACGTGATGTTTTGCATAAAAACGTCAATTTCGACCCCAATTTGACCCCCTGGGCAAAATCAAAATCCCGAAACCATACTGCACATCTCCATGAACACACCAACCTTCTCCTAAAAGATGATTAGTCTACTGTGTAGAATGTAGGAGGAGTTCAGGGAAGACTAGGTTTTCTGCATAGAAAATGTCATTTTCGATCCCCATTTGACCCCCCCCCCCCCCGGGCAAAATCAAAATTCTAAAAACCTTACTGCAAATCTACATGACACCATCAACCTTCTATTTAAACATGATTACATGTAGGCTACTGTGTAAAATGTAGGAGGAGTTCAGTGAAGACGGGGCGTTTTGCTTAAAAAATTTCATTTTCGACCCCCATTTGTCCCCCCCCCCCCCCGAGGGCAAATTCAAAATTCCGAAAC